>NC_056726.1:902263317-902393317 GCF_019279795.1 Protopterus annectens
AATTGGTGGTATCCCTTGAAGTCTCAGAAAACCCAGCATGCAACATATACTGGGTCAAAAGCAAACAAAGCAGAAACTTTGCATTGTGGAGGGTCTGAAGTTCACTCCTTAAAATATGTTATGGACCTAGCTCACTAATAAAATTTTAACTTTAAAGTACATACTACAAAATAATAAAATAGTAGGTAGTCCAAAATTGAGGTAGAAATAAAAGAATATCCCTTATTGAAACACACAAACAAGTGATCACAGTTTAGTATAATGAAAAGCATTAAAGATATCCATTAATTTATCTATAATCAGATTATTTGGAG
The DNA here is from genome assembly GCF_019279795.1 of Protopterus annectens. Lineage (NCBI taxonomy): Eukaryota > Metazoa > Chordata > Ceratodontiformes > Protopteridae > Protopterus > Protopterus annectens. Next base: position 902,263,632 of record NC_056726.1, read on the forward strand.
CAAAGAAGTGGTTACAGAGGGTTATTCTGTTGCACTGGCTCAGCACCTGCAGCTTCACAAAAGACACACTGGCTTTAAATTTCAAATTATTGATCATGTGGACCTTTTGGAACTGGAAGGAAACATCCCCAATCTTTTAGAAAAAACGTGAACTACTGTGGCAGCTGCAACTGAACTCTTTAAGAAAACTGTGCCTTAATTATAATTGCTCCATAAAAAGTATACTAGAACTCAGAAAACTGCCTCACTGTTTAAAAACTATTAAAAATTTGATATGTGACTGATTAATGCTGGCATTACATGCTAATATTATACATGCTAATATTGTTATAAACAAATATCAAACATTGTAAATATTTTACAATGAAAATAATTGACATTGGTACTGTTTACAGATACTTTTACTGACTTTTAAGTGTTTTCTTAGATGCCACACTTGAACAGATCCCCAGGGCCTTAATGCTTTATTTCTAACATTTTTCATTATTTACTTCTAATATTTTTCACTGTGTTTCTACTTTAGCAATTATAACTATGGTTTTCAGCCTCCTAAGATGTTCACTTGTAGATTTATATACATGTCCATTAATACTATATGTCTTTTTGCAAACAAACCTGAAGTATTTATTTGTTACAAAAGCGATCTTTGTTAAAAATGGTTCAGTTTCTAAGTTACTAATACTTATTCTGATGGATGATTAGTGATAGACCTTTTTGTTAGTTAATTAGTTAGTCATTTTGTTAGTGAGTTGGTTTCTTAATTAATAAAGTTTGGATTAGTAAGTTAGCTTAATAAGCTGTTTTTATATTATATATTTTAGTGTGTCTGTAGCTTTTAAGTTTCAGTTCTAAAGTAGCACAGTTTCAGTTTGCACTATGGTGTTAAGGGGGAAGGGGGACTTGGGTTAAAGGAATGAGTTTAATGCTTTTATCACTCTTAACAGCTCCGCCCTCTGTAACCACTCCCTTGCTCCAAATAAGCTGATTATATATAAATTAATGAATGTCTTTAATGCTTTTCATTATACTCAAGCAGGACCTCCTGTTTGTGTGTTTCAATAAAGGATATTCCATTTTTAACTCAACTGTGGGCTACCTAATATTTTATTATTTGCTAGTACATATTTTAAAGTTTGAATTTTATTATCGAATTAGGTGCATAGCATATTTCAATGAGTCAACTTCACACCCTCCACACTGCAAAGTTTCTGCTTGGTTTGAATGTATTTAATGGAAATGTGAAGCACAGACTTTTCCACTGTTATCTGTATGCATTACTTAGAAGTGTACTGATGTCATAGCCATGTTTGTCCAGCCATTTCAGAGCTAGGCATGACTGGCAAGACATTAAAATAAATAGAAATGACTGCTGTGTGAGAAAGATGTGGAAATGTTTCAGGGGCAGGTCATTTAACAGCACTGGTAGGATTTCCAAGATATCTTGTTAGCCAAAAGGGTCATTTGTCTGTTCTTCTGTGGGGACTGGGACTAAGGTGAGTTACTGTTATGGCACTAACAAGGATATGTTGCTCTTGTTACTCTCCTTGTTTTGCATCCTGCCTGTTGTTAGTATTTCACATCTCTAGACTGTATTATGTTTTACCAGTGGGAAATAGTGACTGGCTACCTTTTCTGTTGTATATGTAAACAATATTTTATAGTTATGTGTATTATGCGTCTGTTTTCTTTCAGGCCATCTGCAATCAGGTCATAGAGATTTGTCAGGCCACTTCTAAGACCCTTCACACATACAGAAAACAATGTAATAATTGAGGCATTTTGGCACCATGGTGCCTTCCTCCTGCAAAGGGGAAGGCAAGATATGTGCCATAGGCTCACACTATGGCAAGAAATTGTGGCCAATGTGAATGGCATGAGCGGCCATAGCTGAACCTATGAACAGGTGCAGCACAGGGCCACTGATATAATCACTGCTGCAAGAAGGTGAGCAGCTGCAGTAGGCCGTGACCGCTTAGTTATAGGTGGAGGCCCTCCTAGGGATCCACCACTGACCCCCAATGGGCTGTTCCTAGCAGATCTATAGAACACAGTCAGCTCCCAGGACACTGCCATACCACATGTGCTGGATGTGGGAGCCAGCTTTTCACCATTGAAGGAGATTCCAGGTAGGTCTTGTTATCTGAAATGTTAAATACTGCTGCATAGTTAAATAATTTAAAGGAATTAGTTAAATCTGTTTCACATGCATTTATTTGATTGGTGGTGGATTTAACATTGCTACAGGTATAAGCTTAGCTAGGATTTGTCAGCCACATTCTTATTAAAACAATTTACTGCAGCTATAAAGGGGAAAATGTATTAACCTCTGTGTTACTGTTGATTATGATGTCGTTGCCCTTGCCTCTTGCTTAAAGTCTTTTAGGACAATCAGGGCTCCAGCAATGCTTGCCTTCTGCAGTTGGTAAGCCAAATAGTTTGATGTTAGTACTGAGATCAATTTAACAAATATTGTAGTGTGTGATATTGATCTCAGGTGTGTTTTATGTATTGCAGGACTGTCTGTAGTAGTTGCATTAATGTTACTTTGTTAGCATATATTGCACTATAGTAGTGCCAGTATTAAGGTAGTCCTGTGTTTCTTGCTTTTTATCACAGATGAGTTTGATAGTGGAACTGTGCTCCCTGTGTCACCTGATGTCAGTATCTCATAAGACTCTGATGATAATGATGGTGGCCAGCTTGAGGCATGGTCAGGGGTGCAGAAGTTGAATCTGACACAGTGGTTGACATACTGCCATCCCCTGCATTCACATTGCACACAACATGCAGGCTTATGCCTGCAGAGTCCACAGAATCCACAGATGCTGGACAAGTAGAGGGTGAGGACACTGATCAGGTAAGTGTGGCTACTGTAGCTTCAGTGCATGTTGAGTCTGGCTGTAGCCAAAATGTGGGCAAGTTGACACTCAGAAGGACTGATAGGGTTGCTCAGAGGGGGACTGCTGTCCCTCCTTCACCTGGTGCAAGTGTCACTTCTTGTGCAACTCTACATATGTTTAGGGTTGTCATGGAGGCACAGGTGTGTTCCCATAGGTGCTACAGAACAAATGCTTAGGGTTGTGGATGCAGCTCTGTCTGACATGCATGACTGCTTCCACTGTGCTGCCAATTCACTGGATTAGATGAATGACACATTGGAACTGTATCTGACCATGATCCTGGATGTCAATGTGCCAGCACCACTTCTGGCAGAGCCAGTTCTTAAGGTCAGGGGCAACAATGATGATCTGCCACCTCTAACATGCATGGCTCACACCTGTCTAACACACCATGATGTAGAGCTAGCACCCAGCTTGGCTGTGTTCATCCACACACTCACATACCAATTTCACCTGGAGGACTCCTACAGATACACACACAACAGTTACTTATTTTGTCTCACTGCCCATTTTTTTGGTCCAACTGTCTGCCTTCTTCTTCTTCATACTCAAACACACTCACAGACCTTTTGTGTTAGCCTATGCATCCTGCCCCCCATACAACACCCTGTGCAAGTGATAACTGTGTCATATCCCTGTGTTCTACCTTTCTGATTAAGGGATACAAATTCAGTGTCTGATGCTTAGGGTGCATAGCTAACTTATTGCTTACTATGTCTGCATTGGTGTTGTAGAAATGTTCATTGTACCTGTGGCTTATATCGCCTTTGGAAATTTAGAGAGTTGCTAGAATCCACATGTCACAACTTTACAGTGAATGCTGTTGTAAGGGTTGTGAAGTCAGAAACTGCAATGTGTATAATTATTTTCTGACATGTCTCTTACAAGATTTTGAAGCCCAAACATATAGTGCATAGCACAGGTCAAGCCATGATATTCCAATCTTAGGACTGTATGACAGCACAGCATTTTCATTTCCTTTTCCTTAGTGTTCTTCATTTAAACTTTTTTATTTGTTGCCACTGTTTGTGTTTGTGTCAGAAGGGGAACCACCAGCTGCTGTGGGCATAGGCAGACATAAGCGTGTTCAGTCTGTCTTTGCATTGGCTACGAGACAATGCATAGCACACTCACTCACCAACTCCTCCTTTTGGCTTTTCTCATTAGGGGTTGTCACAGCAGAACAATGGTCTGCAGAACGATTAGCAGTGGGGTTTTTCTGGTGTCTAATTGCCAGCCTGAAACCCAGCCTTACACAGAAGGCACACACATGCACACACTCACACCAATTTACAGTGCCCAAGTAGGGGCCTAAAACCTTCCTCCTATTCACATACAGATAGTAGCATCAATGCCAGGCAACTAACACAAGCTTTACCTTCCCATATATTGGCTGTGTACAGCTTGCATCAAACAGAGTCAGCCCTGAACTAACACTGTGGCAAATGTTGCATTTACAAAGTAAGTCCTGAACCTGGAGTGTATGGTTTAATAATATCATGCCATATCATTGTGTTTCATCACTTTGTACAGTAAGCAAGTAAAAGGTGGGAGATTTGTACATAAATTCCCTTAACTCATTATAGCCGAGTAACTTCTCCAGGCACTTCTGCAGTTACCTCCTTCTGTGTTTCTAGGCATCAAGTATTGCCTGTCCATATTTGCATTAATAATTCCAAAACCATGCTATATTCAAGATAACAGAATATTTTATCTTGAAGCATATATGATGGCAAACACAATTGTATTGATATATGGGGTCTACATTTTCGTGCTTCTAAGTGAATATGGAAATGACACATATTCATTGAATTGCATTTAAGCAATTTGATGAATATGTCATAGGGCAAGGAGATGGTTGGCCAACTTCACAGTTGCCCTTTCCTTCCCTATAGTGCGATCTCGGAGTTGGTATATTTAGTTAAGGGGGTGTAGGGGGGGTGAAGCGCCCCACCTGTTTATGATGTTAAATAATTTTTTTGTTGCAAATGGCTGCATAAGTTTTTTCCCTAGGGGAAAAATTCACTTACGTGGCCATTCGCTATTTTTAGGTTTCGTGCATTATGTGTCGACTTTTATGTAGTCGCACATATGCACTTTCATTCTTATAATATAGACATGATATATGACCTCTGTCAATTAGTATTAGTAAGAAATGTAAGCTGATAACTTCATTTTTTTAAAGGCTGAAGCCACACCCACTGGGAGTTAAAGGTGCACATTTTAAGGTAAATGATATAGACTGGCTTACACACTGCATGTCTCTGAGTAGTTATCAAATAACTGATAAATTACAAAGAAACACAGAAATGTAAGACAGAGCTATATATTTGCAAGCAGTAATCATAACAGGTCATGTGATCATTAAATGCACTACATCCAAATATATTAAATATAATAAATATACAAATAACAGTTTATGCCTTGATATCAGTGTACATTTGGTTGCACTTGGTTGTGTGAGGAATTGCTTCATTTCTTTGCTGCAAAGCTGTTTGTGTGGCAAAGATGGATAAGACACCCATCCTGTTTCCTGAGGGTGCATTGGAGTGAGAGTTGAAACCCAGACCTATGTAGACATATCTCATGTGTCCTATCATTTTCTACTGTGTATGCCATTGATTGATTTTCCTTATTTCAACTATTTTCAATATTTTTGGGGGAGTGGCACTGTTTGCACTATGCATAGATTAGCACAAACAGGTTTGGCTATGCTCCCACACAGAGCAGCAGTGGACAAACTGGATGAATGGACCACCCAGGTAGCAGACAGGACCCAGACAACCATAACCATAAACTGGATGCATTCAATTAATACTATTGGCCATCATGCAAACATATTGCCCAGCAGCGTGCACCCTTGACTACATTGATTACACAATGTTAAGCGATGGGCAAGATTTTCAAATGTTGCAAAACCAAAAAGTGCCCACTCATAATAAGTGCAAGACCTACAATTAATGGGAAAACATCATTCTGCATTGGTCTTGATCTGTGGTAGGCATGGCAGGTGTTCGTGGAGAGAGTTTAAGATCCGTGCTCAAAGATGGGGTATCCAGGAGTCCAAAATGTTTGTTGGATTCCTAGTGAATGAACATGGGCCCAGGCTATTACAGAGGGACTTTTGCAGCTTGCATTACAAGTCAGAAGCATGACATTGTCTTTTCTGGGCTTTGAACAGTGCTACCTGCACTAGTGAACAAGTAAAAATCACTAGAGGGATCTCCAGATGTGTAAGAGGGATACCCTTGAACATTGGATTGAGGAATGTAAGACTGGGGGCACTCCACGGATGTGTAAGTATCGCTTACAGAGACTACTTTTAAGTTCTGTTTATTCCAGAGCCATCACAGACTGAGAACTGAATACGTGAACCCATGCCATGAGATTGGCATTGATCCAAGACGCATGTGGTATGCATGCATCCAAACAGTACTGTTATTCTAGCATTAAAAGTAAAGACACCTTTTTGGTTTATTATACAATTGTATCAAATTGAGCATGTATCTCTCAACTGTAAAAGGAAAGTATGCATGTATTATTCTGTAGACCAAAATAACAGTTCAGTGTTAGAGTAGTCAGAGTTTCTAGGTTCAGAAACTACACTTCCCAATTATATAATACTCAGTATTGCAATGTAACATCAGCCCTCTAAACCAGTGGCACCAATGGCCTGCTGTAAACTGTAATCAGTATAATTGGAACACACATAATTGCAATATATGCACGCATCAATGATTGCTTGCTGCAGCCTGTGCTACAGTGTGCATCTGTTATCAGCTGTGTAGTCTTAAAAGTAAAAAAAGTTATGTGTTAGGAGTTGGCAGTCTTAAAAGTAAAGGTAACAGAATAGAGTCAAATAATTGTATAAATGCACTGCATGTCACATACGAAGTTACTAATGTTCCCCCTTTTTTCTGTCACCCCAACCCTTAGCTTCTCCTTTTTTTTTTATTTTTTTTCCCCACAGCACAATGGGGTAGGCCTGGCTGACAGGATCTACCTCCCCAACTCCACTGGCTATAGCACCAAGGCCCAGCATGTCTGGGAGGCAACCTGGTAGCACTCCAGTGCTGCCCCTGCACTTCCTGGCCCCTCAGGTAGAACCTATTTAAATAAGTTTATTAGTATATCTAATGTTCTTATTAATTTTTATTGTACTATGTTGCAGATTTTGTTAGATAATGATTACTTTGTTGTTTGCAATTGATTCTACAAACAGAAGAGAGGGGTTGTGATGGGGTCTCCTGCAGCCCCGTCTTTTGCTAACATAGTAATAGGGTGGTGGGAAGATGTAACCTTGAAAAGTAGTGGACAAAGAGTTAATATTGCTTTTTACAAATGGTTTGTTGATGACTTATTTTTCATAATTGAAGGTGATGAGGATGATTGTTCACAGTTATTGAAATTAATGTATGAAGAATCTGAATTTTTAAAGTTCACTATGGGGAAATTGGCTACAAAGTGAATTTTTTAGATGTTGTTTTAGAATGACATTTGGAGTCTTGTAATTTTGATAGTTACATTTTCAAGAAAAATATTTTTGCTAACAACTATAAACATTATAGAAGCAATCGCCCTCCGAAAAATAATATCCAAAGGGGTCAATTAATTTCAGCAAGCAGCATGACATCTGATGATCAGAAGAGATAGAAATTATAAAAAGTATGTTTGCATATAGAAGTTATAAACAGGATGTTTTAGATAAAATTAAAGATAAAATAGTTGCTAATTGAGGTACCCTATTCCCACCTATACTCAAAGACACTTTTGTAAAGGTTAATAATAACAAACAGAATATGGGTTTTAAGGACGGGGTAAAGAAGTCTTTTGTAACATAGACATGACTACACATAGTTATGTTATACGTTCTACTATTGAAAACAATTGGGCAATATTAGAAGGTAATAAAGAACGTATAAAAGTGGTAGGAAAAGTCCCCAGATTTGTTTATAAAAATAGTGTTAACATTAAAACACTACTCCAAAAAGATAATACTAAGTTTAAATTCCCTTGTTTTGTTACCAAATAAAACTAAAGGGATGTAAAAATGCAGGCAAAAAAAGCATGTCACTTTATATTATCTATTTGGATAGTTTTTCTTATAACATCCCTGTACTGGATAGGTTTAATTGTAATGCCATGGGGGTATAAATATCAGTATATGTTTTGGGTGCAGTGCTTTTTATGTAGACTTGACAACCAGGAGGCTACAGGAATGTATTAGACAGTATCTTTATAGTATTAAGTCCGAGGATAAAAACAATGCTTTTTATAGACATACTGTAGAATGTAAGTTTTATAAAACTTTCTTATTTTCTGTTTTAGAACAAGTGTTAAAGGATTATACAGGGATGATTTTAAAAATTTGTTGGAACAGAAAGAAACAAGTTGGCAATTAAAATTACAGGCTGATAAATTTCCCAGGATCAGTGATGCTATTAATATTACATGTTTTTTTTAAGTATAGGAAACCTTATGTTTCAAAATAGGTACTACAATTTATTTCATAAGTTGACAATCTTTTTTATATATGAGTCCTGGTTTTAAGAAGTTAATGAGTTAATAAATTGGGTGTTAACACATGTGTAGATTAACTATTTAAGCTGTTGATTTTTCTTGTAGTAGCTTTTCTGATGAAGTCTGTATTGACGAAAGTGTTAATAAAGTTGTTTAATACACAAAAGAATATTTCTTCTCTCACTCTCGGTCTTGTGCTTTAACATTTTTTTTTAGTTTGCTTTAACCACTGTCGGGTTCCTGATTTTAGTCACCGCATGCTCACTGTTATTTGAGAAAATGGAACTGTTGCTTTGTGCTACAGACTAAGGTATGCATGCTTTCTTTTACAGTTGAGATATGCATGCTCAATTTGATACAACTATGTGACATATCAACTAAACCATCTTTAACATTTAACGCTACAATAACAGTACTGTTCTGATACATACATACCACATGCTTCTTGCATTTGATACGCGGTCTATGGCAGCTGTGGAAAAACATAACAGAACAGAATACCATTATGAATACCTGTCTTGGCTATATTCAGCATTTAACTCTTACAATTAGTCACTGTAATTGATACTTACACATCTGTGGGGTGGTCCCTGTAATAAATTCCCCAATCTAATGGTTGAGGGTATCCTGTTTCCTCCTTCAAAGTTCATCAAAATAATGTCAGCTTTGTTCCCCAGTGTGGGGTATACCTGTAGCAAGCCCTGGCAAAATAGTCCTGCTGCAGCAACCAGGGCCCATGGTCCTGAACTAGGAGTCCAATAAAGACTTTGGACTTCTGAATACCATACCTCTATGCTCGGAAGCACACTCCCACACCACAAACACCAGACATGCCTATCATAGATCAAGCCAATGCAAAATGAGCAACAACCACCAATTGCATTTTGTGTCTATGACAAAGGGCGATACTGCCAGCCCAGCTAGCTGGAATTTTGTAAATAATTAAGTGTCATTTGTGAATATCAACATGATCTATATAAGATGTTTGTATTACGAATGTATTAGAACTGTATGTCATGTGTATATCAAACTTCTGGTACAGAAGTGTGTGTTGAAAAGGTTTTTGCAAAGTACTGTTTGAACTGTAACCACAGTGTGCCCTACTGGAATAGAACAGAAATGTACATGCACTATTGCAACTGTTTAAATGTGTATATTTTAACAGTGGAAACTGGAATACAGGAGGTTAACTGCAGAAAAATAGATGAAATTAAATGACACTATGGCCACTCAATAAAAGATTATATCTTTCAGTTTTCAGTGCAACAACAGACACAGAGTCTGTGCTGAGAAGCTTTCTGTATTGTCTTTGGAGTGAACTAATTACTACCTTTGAAAGTATGAAAAAAAAAAACAATTGTTTTAGCACTTCCAGTATTTGCCAGAGATCTGAGGTCTATGTATTTTCACAGGTAGATACTAAATAATGCCAAGCTTCCAGCAGTGGGAGTTCACCTTGGATAGAGTCAGATGACAAGAAATGATTCATTCTGCCAGCTATCCTAGCAGTAGTATTTGAGATATTAATTTGAGAACTCTCTAAAAGAGTTAGTGCATTCTGTATTTTGCCTTGGACCTGACAACAATAGGAACCATTCACCACACATCTGCCTTGATATAATGAAGTAAGTTACTAGGGAAGAGTATAATTCTCTTGGATATAGTCAGGAATATAGCAAAGCTTAGTTTAGACATGATTTCTTTATTAATTTGAGACTGTCCTGCAAAGTTGTTTTACATATTTTCTGTGATTCTGAACTCTGATGTCACTGTGAATATATACTGAGTATTTTCTTGTTCTTTTATTATTTATAATTAAATATATGTAAACCTTTCATTGTGGCTGATCTGTCTAGGGATATTTAAGTTTTGACAGTACTTGCATATTTATCTGGTGACACAGTGTTCATAGGTTCATAGTTCATACTAGGCTATCTGCCCTGGGGCAATTACAAGTCTAGCCCGATTTTGTTTGGCTTACGCCACCCCTTGATTTGAGTATACTGTGCCCTTTTTAAGGTTTAGTTTACTGTGCCTCTGTCTAATAGTGACACGGAAGTAATCCCCGGGACAAACCTACAATCCCCCATGCACTCATCAAGATTCTTCTTGAAGAGATTCAGTGAGGTGCTCTGCCTAACATGAATTGGAATTCTATTCCAGAGTGAAGGGAGCCTCTGGGTTATGAATCTGTCCCTCCAGCAAGTTCTATTTATTTCTGTGCTGAGGTTCAAGTCCCTCGAGCGTGTGGCTCTAAGGGATTTAGATTTACTGAGGTGGAGCATGTCCATTAATTCTGGATTGGACATAGCTTTATATGTCAGGCATAGATCGCCTCAAAGTAGGCGGTATGCAACTGAGTAGAGCTGGAGTTTTTTTTAACTGAGCAGCATATGGCATCTGCTTGAGTCCCTTGATCCTCTCGGTGAGGTACTTTTGGGGTCTTTCTAATTGCTGCAGGTGTCGGGTAAGGTACATACCAAAAGGGGCATTGTATTCTATGATGGGCCTGATGAGGGATGAATAAAGGGGCACGATTACCTCTCTTGATCTAGATGTGAATCCTTTCATGATGAGGTGGGCTATGTAGAAGGTCTTTCTAACCACTTTGGCAATGTGGTTGTCAAAGGAGAGATTGCTATCAACCTGAGTCCCCAGATCCCTAATTACTTTCTCTGTACTTAATGGGTCACCGCCTATGTGGTAATTTGTGGGCACATTGTTTTTGCCAAAGGGTATGACTATACACTTTTTGGCATTTAGCTTTAGACCATGGCTCTGGCACCAGTTATCTGTCTCTGTGAGACCTTTTTGAAGGATGTTTGTGTCAGCTGGAGAGTCGATTATGGCACCCAGTTTGCAGTCATCTGCGAACTTGGTGAGTCATAGTCCTCCCATGTTGGCCTGTACCTCGGAAAAGTATATACCAAACAAGAGCGGTCCCAGGACAGAACCTTGTGGGACGCCACTTGTGACCGGTTTCGAGTCTGACATGGCTCCAGCAACTCTCACTCTGTGGGTTCTGTCTTTGAGCCAGTTTGCAACCCATCTTGTGACATAAGGGTTTATATTTAAGCTGGATAGCTTATCTATGATGCCCGAGTGGGGTATTGTGTCAAATGCCTTTGCTAGGTCCAGATAGGCTGTGTGGACTACCTTCCCCTCATCTATGGCTTTGGTGACTGTTTCAAAGAAATCGACCAGGTTCAAAAGGCAGGATCTGCCCTTGACGAAGCCAAATTGGGTAGGATCTAGTGTCTGTAGGTCCCCAATGTCTTTGTTTATGAGCTCCATGATGATCCTCTCCATAGCCTTGCAGACTAGGCTAGACAGGCTTATGGGGCAATAGTTTCCAGGGTCCGTAGAGGCTCCACCTTTGTGGAGTGGGATCACTGTTGCTGTACGCCATTCTGTGGGCACATATCCTGTAGTGAGGCTGAGATTGTACAGCTGTTTTATTTGAGGGATTAGTTTTTCTTGGAGTTCATGTAGGACGCAACCCGGGACGCCATCGGGTCCCATGGAAGCAGTGTTTTTTGCTTTGGAGAGGGCAGCTTCACCTGAGCATCAGAGATGTTTGGGAGGCAGCCCTCTGCCGGGATAGATACTTGCTCTTTTGGGGGGGGGAGGGGTGGAGAAGTTTGCACTGAACCTGTCTGCCAGGACATTGGCGATGTCTGTGGGTTCAGTGTATTTTTTGTCATTTAGAATCAACTCAGAACAAGTCTGGCAGTTGCATCCCAGGTTCCTAACATAACTGAAAAAAGCCTTATGATTGTCTTTAGTATCCTGTGCAATTTTTCTCTCGAAGCTGGCCTTGGAGGATTTTATGAGGGATCGTAATGTTTTGCTAGTACTGATCAGAGCTGCCTTCCCTATTAGGGATTTTGCTCTATCATGTAGTAGCTTCCTCCTTCTGTTGTACAGTTTATTTATGGCTGGGGTCCACCAGACTGGATGCCTGCCTTTGGATGATTGGGTCTTGGTTTTGTTTGGGATAGCATGATCCATGCATTCCTGGAGATGTCCGTAGAATGCGTTTATATAGGATTCTGCAGTTTGGGCCATAGTTTCCACTGGCCCTGGGGCCTTGAAGGATTCCACTTCAGTTTTGAGAAGTGAGAAGTTCGCTTTTGAGAAGTTTTTCACTGTGGTTTTCTGGGTTGGGGTGGGGTCGGGATGTGGATATCCAGTGAAATTAATTTATGGTCTGATCTTACCAATGAGGGATATACTTCTGGTATGGAGCATAGAGTACCCATGTTGGTAATGATCAGGTCTAGTATGTTATCCCCTCTTGTGGGAGTGGTGACTAGTTGTTCCATAGCATTTGAGTTTATAATTTCCAGGAACCTTTGGGCTAAGGTGCTGGGACTTGAGTAGTGCTCCCAGTCTATGTTTGGGTAGTTGAAGTTGCCCAATATAATGGTGTTCGGAGAGATCTTCATGTTCTCCAATGTTTTCAGGAAAGCCGAGTGGGATTCCTGACTTTGAGATGGTGGTCTGTAGGATGCTATAAACTGAAAAGCAGTCTTGCCCACTCTTAGTTGCACATGGATGATCTCCGATACTTCATGCAATGCCACTAACCTGGAGGTGTGGATATCCTTGATAAATATGGAAACTCCCCCTCCTTTTGTGGTTCGGTCCGGGTTTTGGGGCCAAAAAGCATGATATGAGATATAACCTGGTAGTGCTGGAGTGCTCTCTGGAGCCTTGAACCAGGTTTCTGTCACTGCACAGATATCGATGTTCTCCATACTGAGGAGAGCTTTGAGTGCATGCATCTTGAGGTTAAGACTTCTGGTGTTTAGCAGCGTTACCCTTAGTTTCTTCTTCCTTGTGCTGACTATGGAGGTGGGTTTGACTTTTGAGCCTTGCCTAAAAAAGGCACTATGGGGGTAGCAAGAGCCTTTGCCAATATCCGAAAGCCCACTGGTGACAGGTGCAAGCCGTCCCTAGAGAAGCAACAAGGCTTGTCGAGCATGTCATCCCAGGCTGACAGACACTGGATCCCCTTTGAATGACACCAAACTTTTAGCCAATTGTTAAAATCGATCATTTTGTCTTTGTACTGTGGCATCATTCTAGGTGAGGGTATGATGCTGCTCAAGGTCAGGGTTATACCGGCCTGGGCTACATGATCAGAGAGCTCCTCTATGCCTCTTTTCATATAGTCCAGGGAGGTACGTCTCAGGTCATTCACGCCAGCATGTACAATGACTGAGTCATATTTGTATTTGCTTTGGAGTGACCTGAGTGCTTGCGTTATGTGGCGGATCCTAGCGCCCGACAGGCAGCTCACTGTGACCTTCTCTTTGTTCAGCCTGGTGAGCGGGACGTCAGTGTGTCTGACAATAGAGTCACCTATTACAAGAGTATCAGGTGTGTTATTCAGCCTTAAGGGCTGTGGCTGCTTGGCACACTGACTTTGTGGGCTATGTGTTGTGCGTGTTTTGTTTTGGGGTAGCATTTGCTTGGATGTCTGCTTTGGAGGTCTCTGTTGCTTAGGTAGATTTTTATTTAGAGCCTCTGAGTATGTTTTTGTGTATTTATGTGTTTGGTTCGCTGATGTGGTGGGACTATGTGATATTGGAATTGTGTTGTGTGAGGTTACCTTCTCCTCCTGACTGGTTTCACCAGTTTTGAGATGAGAGAGCTCAGCCTCCAGTTTGGATATATGGTTACATCTCTCACATATATTTGAACCTGTTTGGAGGAGGAGAGGGTTGTCCGTGTACATGAGACAGTTGTAACATTGCCTCAAAATTCCCAGATTCACCAGCTGGACTGGAGAGGAAACCACTGACTGACCTTTGGACATGCTAGAGTAATATAGGGAAACTGAATTAAGACGGACCAATAGGGGTCAAGGTAATCGTAGAGAGTATAAGAGTAAGTAGTGCTTATGGTTTAATAGTGCTAACTTGTAAGATTACTTATTTGGACCAGTGAAAGGCCTTAGAATGAGAATATGGTGTTTAATTTGAGAGATAGAGCAGTTCTAAGGGAAAAAGTGAAGAGCAGACTTTGTGGAGCCATGAATAGTTTAAACCCAATTAGGCGGCGCTGCCCGTTGTTGCACTATGCACAAAAATGTGCAAAACCGCGCAAAAGAGGGTGTTAAGAGAGGGAGATCAAGGAGTTCGGAATTGACCCAAAATGGCCAATAAAACTACAGTTTCAAGGCAGTAACCACTCCCACAGGGGCAGGCAGGCTGCTCAATGTTTATCACTGCCACTGATGAACAGAGAGACTTCCCTTTAGCCCAAGCAAAAAATGGCCTCCAAGAAACTTGCAAACAGTTCAGAACAGCAAGCCTGTTACTGAACTTTTTTAAATCCCAGAAAAGTGGGAAAAAAGCAAGATGTTTTTGTTTTTTTGTTTTTTTTTAAAGATAGCAGAGGTTCACAAGTATCAACAAGTTATAACAGTGCAGTAAATGACCCCACACTTGAGTGCTAGGCCAGAGACAGATAAAATGCAAGTTTTAAGAAAAAAACGATTTTAAAAATAAGTGCAAACAAGAAATTCAATAAACAGCTCTAGGTTGTGTTTTAAATACAGTTACCAATGCAGAAATCAAGTTTAACAAGCCAGAAAATGCTCAAAGTAGGTGGCTATGCAGAAAAACTTAGCAAATAATCTGAAGAAAAATACTTAAAATCTCAAAAGTGGCTCCTTTCTTCTCTCAGCGTTTTCTCCTCTTGGTGGGTGCTTCCCCAACAGCCAACAAGTCTGAAAAGACGCCAAAACCACGAGGCAATCTGGTTTTAAGAGAGGGAGATCAAGGTGTGCACCACTCCTAATAGCCTTGTTCTTGATTAAACTACATTTTGCATTAATATTAATATTAAACAGTAAGATTGGACACCGTTTGTTAAGGGCCTTAAAGGAGTCGGCTGGTGGTAGTGATAACTACCTTATAGTCAGGCAAAAGTGGGCATAGCTAGTAAACTTGTGCCAGCTTTTCCCATGTGTGTGTGTGTGTGTGTGTGTGTGTGTGTGTGTGTGTGTGTGTGTGTGTGTGTGTGTGTGTGTGCGCGTGCGTAAATCAAATCTCAAGGAGTGTGTATGTCAGCTACTTGGGTAGGGACACGAAGCACTAGTTGGACAGAGAGGGTGTTGGAGGTCTTGGCTGGGCCAATCAGCTGGGATCTCAACTCTATTGCTGTGCCAGTGGGGAATCTTATTGGACATCTGGAGAAAGAGTGAGAAAGCACCCCTTCACTTACTGTGGTCTCTGTGTGCTCTAAAGGGAAATTGCACTTGATGCAGAGAGCTGCATCTGGAAGTACTGTTTGTGTACTTGTTATCCTCCCCGTATACACCCACATTGTTGCCAGTGGTGAGGATTGAGGGTCCTTGATTACTGGTTCAGTGGTGGGTCATCACATTATTGGTGGGCAGTGGCGGGATATCCACATCACATTATTGGCTGGCAGTGGTGAAATATCCACATATTGGAATTCAGTGGTGTGGATATTCAACTCCTGTAGCCTAGAAACAGTGGTCACTAAAGAAGGTGTTTGTACACTCGAGCAGCATGGTAAACATTCAGAGTTTCATATTACAATAGTTTTATTTATTTATTTATTTTTTGTTAGCTTAGTTAGTCAGGGAGAGTAGGCAAGTATGTCAGCAGAGGAGTATGGCAAGCTGACAAGGAGCCAGTTGTCTGAGATGTGCCAAGACAAAGGATTGGTGCATGCCAACCTGACTAAAGCAGAAATTATTGCAGCCTTAGTCACAGCTGCATCACAGACAAACAACAAGGAGGGCAACCAATCTGGCCTTGGGGATGCACAACTCTCAAAAAATGGACAGGTCAACCTTTCTACAGGGGACATAAAAATATGTCTGGAGTTAAAGAGTTTCGAACTGCAGGCTAAACAGCTTGAAATAGAATCAACCGAGAGACTGTGGCATTTAGAAGCAGAATAAAGTAAGAAACTCCAGCATTTAGAGGCTGAAGAAAATGAGAAACTACGGCAGGAGAAACAAATGGAATTAGAAGCAGCAGAGGGACTGAGATGTCTGAAAGCTGAAGAAAATGAGAAGCAAAGGCAACATGAAAAGAAGATGCTGACTCTTCGCCAGGGTCATGGAGGTAATGGGGACGGTAGTAACTGGATGCCAGAAGTAATAAATGTCAATAAATTTCTTCAGCAATGTACAGAGGGTGATACTTTTGATAGCTTTATTCATATGTTTGAAAGGGTATGGAAACAGATTAATGTTGACCAAGAGATCAGGGTACTGTTCCTGACCCCCTTACACCACAGTAAAGCTGTAACTGCTGTTTCTAAATTGTCTGATACTGATTGCTTAAATAATAACACTGTTAATAGTTGCTTATTAGAGTGCTTTAAGTTAACACCTGAAGCTTATAGAAATTTTTTTTGAGCATAGACACAAGGCAGATGAATGTGTGTGTGTGTGTGTGTGTGTGTGTGTGTGTGTGTGTGTGTGTGTGTGTGTGTGTGTGTGTGTGTGTGTGTGTGTGTGTATGTGTGTGTGTATGTGTGTGTGTGTGTGTGTGTGTGTGTGTGTGTGTGTGTGTGTGTGTGTGTGTGTGTGTGTGTGTGTGTGTGTGTGTGTGTGTGTGAATATATTGCTGAACTAAGCACTTATTTTCATAGATGGGTGAGTGGATGTCAGCTCACCACTTTTGAAAAGCTGGCAGGCCTTTTGGTGAGGGAACAAGCCCTTAGCACTTTGCCTGAGGACATGGGAATCTGGCTGGCAGACAGGGAATGCATTACCACAGATGAGTTAGGGAAAAGGGAGACCTATACCTAGCAGGGCATTACTGCACAGGAAAGGGATACCCAGTGCTGCACATGGGTCTATGGGAACCCATGGTGGGCAGCCTAAACCATCCCAACAGCATCTGGCAGTAGCAGGTTCAGGTACATGGCCAGGATCAAGGGTTAAATGTTTTAAATGTAACCAGTGGGGCCATGTAGCATATAGATGTCCACAGAGGCAAGGTGGGGAACAAAAGATGGGAGAACCAGTAAGTGAGAATGACAGAATGCCAGCAGTAAGTTGTCTGGAGACAACAAGAGTACCAAACTACCACATGAGGGTATGTCCTATCTTAGTACATGGAAAACAGGTATTTGCTTAAAGAGACACAGCCTCTGACCCATGTAACCTCTGATGGTTAAAGAGTAGCACTACTTGCTAGGGGAGTCTACTCCAGTCAGAGCTTTAGGAGAGACTGCATTCCAAATACCACTGGCTAAGGTACACCTTGACTGGGAAGGTGGAAAAGAAAGCATGCACGTAGGTGTGTTTGAGGATATCCTTGCAGATGTCCTGATAGGGAATGGTTTTGATAATGGAATACCTTATCTGCATGCAGTTAAATGCAGTCAGGCTTGGAGACAAGCAAGTGGGTCTGGTAGCCTGGGGGTGACCCAGACAGATTGCACACTTGTAGCCAAGACTGATGTGGTGGATACTTAAAGGAGGGAGCTACCCTGTAGCAGTGAGACTGAAGATGAGCCACAGCTGCTTGTGGGTACTGATATTTCCTTGGACAGAATGACTACAAGAGTAGAAGTGAGTAGTAGTACCCAGGCTGACAGTGAGGCACCACTGTCAGAGGATACCAGACTTCCTGTGAAAGGGGAGCTGAAAAGGGTTACAAAGAGAGAGTTGAGACAGGCTCAGCTCTCACACCCTATATTACAAGGCTTGAGGGAGGTAGCCAGGGAGGTACCTGATTCTCAAGGAAATGGAAGAGAAAGTAAATATCAAGACAAGAGAATGTGCGCAGGATTCTGAGGAAATGTTTTAAAGAAATCTGTTTCGTGAAGATGAGCAAGCAACCGATGGATGTATAATTACAACCCTCCAGTCAGAAGGTTTGCATGATGATTTACTTAAAGAATTTGTGGTGCAGAGGTAGCCAGAAAATGAAAGAGATATTTCCCAGGAGGATAATATAGAGAAAATACAAAAGGAAGATGCAGAGACAATCCTGAAAAATAGTGGTGACATGGAAAAGAAAATATGTGGAGAGAAAGTAAAAGAAGGCATGAAAGAAGACAGAAGAAAATGAAAAAAAAAAAAAAAACAGAAGTATTTGGTAAGGATTCAAAGTAAAAAATACAAAGAAATGGACAGGTATGTGTGGGACAATTTAATAGCTGATTTGGGTGTAAACGTACCTGAGGAAAGAGCATGTATTATTATTTACAAAGAGACATTTTGTGGCATTATATTTATGACTGTTTTTTTCAATGGAAAATCTTCTTGGAGAATATGAAAAAAATATAACCCCTGAAATCTTTACATAATAAAAGCATATAACAGATGAAAAAAGACAATGTATGTACAATTTTGAACACAGATAGAAAGAGAGACTTTGAAAGGACATTTGAAAGGACATTGCAAAAGTTTATGACAAAAGGGGTTTATGGACTGGTGGCTGAGACTGTAATATTATGTTAAAAACAGAATGGGAAAAATTATACATATACCAAGCATGATAAATGTGGAGGGAAATAGGGGTGTTGTAAAAACTGGGGACAACCTAAAACAGTTTATTTTATTTTAATTTTATTTATTTGTTTACTTATTTTTGTGGAAAAGAAGGACATTTGGTAAGTAACTGAGACAAATAAAGTTATATTTGTGAAGAAATGGAACATGATGCAAAAAATGTGAACTGAAGTGTTATCAATGTAGTAAAATTGGACACACACAAGAGAAAAGAAAAAGAAGGAGAAGAAAATGAACAAAGAAAAGAAATTTTAGAAGCAGTAGAATATAAGAAAATAAATGAGAAAAAAACAATAAAAGGGACATAAACGAAGGTTTTGAAATAAGTGGTGAAGAAGACATAAACTGGGACATAGTAAAAGAAAAAAGAATTCTATTGATAAAATGGTAAAAAATAGAAAAAGAAACTTTAAAGGGATAACTACAAAAGAAAAAAGAAAGGAAATGGATAACAGAGAATATATACTGCTAATGATTGGGGTTGGTATAATGATTAAGGTGTTTGACTAAAAGACACAAAGTAGTGTTTGATTTTCAGCCTTGGGAAGAAAATTGGCTAGGTTTAAAATGGCCTTTTAAGAAAGCTAGCCTAATAATTAGCTATGAACATATGAAACCAAGATTTTAAGGAAAAGGGAAAAATGAAAATTTTAGAGGCTTTGTGTAAATGTGGATAATATTAAGAATATATTAAGAAGAAAAGAGATTTTGGAGTGGTGTAATAAGAAATGGCTGGTTAAGCCAAAAGGCACACATGAAGAGTGGTGTAAGATAGGAAAGTCCAATGAATTGTATACTCTTTGAATCAGTCATGAATGTGATATGTGAAATAAATTATAACATGGAAGAGGAGGGGTTTATAACCCTTGAAAGGTTAAGAATTCCAGTTCTACTAACATATGTAGATAACATTATAATAATTTCAAAAAACAAAATTTAGATAAACAAAGTAATAATTTGCACAAATGGGTGTCTAGAAGGGTTAGGGATGGCTTTAAGAGAAAAGTAAAGATTTAGCTAATGTAGTAAAGATATGGGTATATATTTTACAATGAATGAATTTCTGTGAAAGGTATAAAATTTGGGAACAAAGATGCAGGTAGAGTTCAATGGGAAAAACAAATAAATAAAACAAATCTGTCTTTTTTGAAGAACATATAAATTATCATTCAGAAAATAGGCTTATTTGATAAATTCAGTACTGATAGGAAAATAGCATACTTAGGAAGTATATTTATGTTGGCAACAGTATTTGAAAAGGAATTATTGCGATAATGTTTTGTTTATATAAGGTGGTAGATTAAATCTAGTAAAAAGAGGAGTTTAGTATGTAAATAAAAAAAGGAAAGGAATTAACCCAGTGGTATATGTTGCTTCATTAAATTTGTACAAAGTGTTAAAGTGGATAAATCTAAAGGATAAGAGATTAGCAGTTTTGTTTGTGTCTTTCGGCTTTTCCCGGTTAGGGGTCGTCACAGCTGAACTCCGGTCTGCTAATGATTGGTAGTTGATTTTTATGTGCCGAGTTACCAGCCCTGACGCACAACCTTCAATGAAGGTACACCCATTCATGCATGTCTCCACGCAAAAGACGCTCTAGCTGAGAATCGAATTGGACAACATGTTACTGTGAGGCGACAACGCTACCACAGCACCACCACTGCTTAGCAGTAAATTTTATAAATATAAGTATGAAAAATTTGTATTTTAAAAAGAGGAAAAGAGTGTGTAAATGAAGAAATAAAATGATACCAAGAAAAAATATTTTTGTGAACAATAAAAATTGATGATATAGAAAAATATAGAAAAGTATTAGAATGTAATGATAAAACATTATTATGTAAAATCATGAGAAAAGTCTAACAGATGAATAAAATGAAAGCATAAAAATAAGATGCAAATGGTCTAATCAGAAAGTAGAATGTCAAGATTATTTGTAGAGACTGGTAATAGATAAATTGCCAGTAAAAAGAAATATGTTACATAAAAAGAAAAGTGATATAATATATTTAAATTGCTGTGACACCCCACCTCTGGCCCAGTAATCAAGAATCCTGAATCCTCACCACTAGCACCAGTGGGGGATTTACTTTGGGAGAATGACAAGTACACACACAGCAAAGTGCAATTTCCCTTAAGAACACACAGGGGCCACAGTCAGCCTGGGGCTGGTTTCTCACTCTTTCTCCAGATCCCCAATAACACTCTCCACTGGCATAGCTGCAGAGTTGAGATCTCAGCTGAGTGGCCACACCAAGACCTACAGTACCCTCTCTGTCCAACCAGTGCTTCGTGCCTCTGCCCAAGTAGCTGAAACACATACTCTTTGAGATATGATTTATACACAAGCACACATACACACCTGGAAATGGCTGGCACAGGTTTACTAGCTATGCCCCCTTTTGCCCAGACTATAAGGTAGTTATTACTGCCACTAGCCATGTCCTTATCAGCTACTTTAAGGCCATTAAAAAGGGTGTCCAATCTTACTGTGTAAAAAGGTATGGAGAAAACTGTAAAGAAGATTTTTTTGAAGATATAAAAGAAGTGGATAAAATAAGGATGGATATCATTAAATATGGATATTATAAGAATGAAAGTAAAGAATATGCTAAAAGACTAGAGAATGGATTTTAGCAACAATATTAAATAAAATCAGATGGTGGTTATGGAAAAAGGAGCAGGCGTCTAATAGGGATGAAAATTTAGTATGATTGTAAAGGAAATTATGAATATGTGTAAACAAATCTGTATATCAATATATTTGAACATTTGTAAATATTTTAAAATTTTGTAAATAAGAGTTATTTTTGCGTAAAAATAAAGGACCCCTACTCTTTTCAATATGTGCCATAGGCTCTTTTACATCTACCTAAGCTATTACCAACTAAAACAGATGGGGCCTTGGTTCAACATCTCATCCAAACTAGGCCACACTCATCAGTGCAGCACCCCACCTTATGTTGCACTGAAGTATCATCAACCTATCTACTTGGTCTGGAAATAAAACACATGGCCTTCTGCACCAAAGGGAAGTATACTACTTGTTGCACTTTGACACTATATATTATCTATTATCTATGATGTATTATATATTTGTACTGCTTACTTTGTGTGAATTCATATCTTATACCACTTCCATCTATTTTGCTTATTGTAAAAATACTTTGATTTGGGTCATCAAAATGATTTTAATTGTCAAGGTGATCTATAATCAAATTCTAATTACCTCAATTTACTATTAAAACTCTTTAAAATATTTCTATAAAAATCCATGTATTAAAAATGGAAATTCTCTTTGTTTCCAATAGCATATATGAAAGGTGTTTCAGAAAGTTATTTTCCAAATAAAATGTTGAGATTAAAAATTCATAATATATTGCATTGGTTTGATATATTGCATGTAGACAATGTTTTACCATTTAGTAAGCTCATGCTTACATTTGAATTAAATTCTGAAGACTTACTGTTAGCTGTATTGATAAAAACTAAATATGAAACACTAAACAGCTTGCTAATGCCATTTTGAAATTAGGCATGGGGGTCATCTTAGAGCTAGTTTTGCACTTTGGAAAGTGAGCCAGGAGTTGTTAAAATGTTATACAGCAGAGTGGTATTTCACTGTGAATTTAACAAAGGAAGCTATCAACCCTCCATAAATATTTTATATGCCATGTAGCTCTTGTGAGCATCTTCAGGAAAATCCTTTCACAAATACATTGTATTATTCCCCCATAACAATTTCTTGGAAACCCTGATGACTCTTAAAATGACCATCATTATTTTTCTCCTACAGGACTTGCCCAGTGGTTCCTCTTCCTGCTCTCCATCAGTTTATTTGTTCTTTCTAGTGATGATAGCCAATAAACGTGGGGCCTGAAGTCCATCATTCATTCTCATGCCTGAAGCTTTATCAACCCATTTGTTCACCTGAGAAATGAGAGTCAAACATTAAGGATCAGACTAGAAGTTGGTTCTGTAGAGGTCCCTGTCTCATTCCTGCTAACCTCCTCCCAGTCAGTGGCTTTAGATGTGCAATGGTTGAATGGTCAGGGGCATACATGCTTGCACACATCTACCTCCCTGACTCAGAAACAGGAACCTGTCCAGATACTTAGATACTTCCTCCACTGATGACCCCGACGCATTGATAATGTGGCAGGCCTAGCTGACTCCTCTTAGCTAGTATGAATGAGCTAGCACCAGTTACTCAAGCTCATCCTATACTCACAAAATGTCCATTTTTTTTTTTTTTTTTTTTTTTTTTTTTTTTGCAAATTGAAAAAGCATGATTATAAGCCTCAGGTCAAGCACTTGAGGTGGGATGCAGGACAATGAGCAACTGTTCAGTTACATACTAAATTCTATGGCTAGCTATGCTGCAGTCTTTCTTATGATCTGCTGTAGGTACTATAAGACATAAGGTACTTCTTCCCATTCTGGTAATCCAAGCAATACAAACTATTTTATCTGGGCAGTCATCTAAATTTCCAACTTTATTGTAAAGCATTATGTCTAAGAGCATCAATTTCAGCCTTGCTAATCTTTCTTTTCACTGAAATCAGGTCTATCTTCAGATTCAAAATGTTTGTTTTAGCTTTTTCTAGTTCCACCATTACACTAAGGATAGATTATAAGGCAGTAAACAGCCACCTTAGGCTGACCACTTAGTCTTAAAACCTTTTTTCACACAGTAGTAATAACAATACATTTTCACCCATACTTATAGGTTTTAGAATCATGTCCTTTTTTATTCATAAGTTATCCTCTGCTTGGTCTAGTCAGCCACTGTAACATCACTTCTTGTTTCTCTGTTGTGCAGGTTGGAGTGTGATGAGGTGTCAGGTAGTGTTTTTAAACTGACTCTTTGAACAACATCTATGAGATGTTCAGTAAAGTAAACCATAAAAAATACAATACTGCTGTCAGTTTAAGCAGTGTTTTAGAATAATGTAAGACAACAGGAGGCAAGTAGCCAACAACGCACGATATTAGGGCAAAGGATTCTGGGAAATTTGGTCTTCACTCCACTAGCCATTTTCAGAAATCTCTACCCATGACTTACAAGTGTGCATTTATTATCAAAGTCCTGTGGTGAAAACTGAAAATGGGCATTTTTGATGCAAACTAATGTGGTTGGGTAGTTTCCCTACCTACTGGTTTTGAAATAAGATGCACTGTAAGAAGAATAATGTCCAATGAAAATATGTCATACAACAGCTTTCGGAATTGTTTTGTCCTCATATGAAATGATAACCCATCCTATAAGACACTTGAATATATAGGTTCATAGGTTCATAAGTAGGTACTAGGCTATCAGCCCAAGGGCCTAAGTAAGCCTAGCCAACAAGGTTCCCTGGCTTACGCCACCCAAGAAAGTTAATTTCCTGTGCCCCTGTTGAGCAGAGCCATAGAAGTGATCCCTGGGGTGTATTCCTTATTTCCCATCCACTCATCAAGATTTTTCTTAAAGAGTGCTAATGAGGAACTTTGCTTGACATAGATGGGGAGCTTGTTCCAGAGTATAGGAAGTCTCTGGGACAGGAATCTATCCCTCCAGCATGTCCTGTTAATTGTGGTGACAAGGTGGGTCCCTAGAATGTGTACCTCGGAGGGATTGGGATTTCTTTAGGTGTAGCATGTCCAACAGCTCTGGGTTTAACATAGCTTTATATTGTTAGGCAGAGATCTCCTCAGAGTAGATGATATGCTATAGAGTAAAGCTGGAGTTTTTTGAGACGGTCAGTGTAGGACATCTGTTTGAGACCAGTAATCCTCTTTGTGAAGTACTTCTGTGGCCTTTCCAGCTGGTGCAGATGTCTTGTGAGGTACATTCCAAAAGGGGCGTTGTACGCCATAATGGGTCTAATGAGTGCCGAGTAAAGGGGAACAATGACCTCTTTTTCCTGGATGAGAACCCTTTTGTGATGAGGTTTGCCACGTAGAAGGATTTCCTGACTACGTTGGCAGTGTTATTATCAAAGGAGAGACTACTGTCCACCTGGGTCCCAAGGTCTCTTATCACACATTCAACATTAAGTAGACTGCCATTTATGTGGTAGTTCATGGGTACAGAGTTTTTACCAAAGGGGATGACAATGCACCTTTTGGCATTGAGCTTGAGGCCATGCCTCTGACACCAGGCATCTTTCTCAATATGACCCTACTGTAGGATATCCACATCATTTGGGGACTTGACTATGGCTCCTAGTTTGCAGTCATCTGGGAACTTTGTTAGCCAGAGGCCATCTGTGTTAGCCTGTATTTCAGAGAAGTAGATACCAAACAGGAGAGGTCCCAGGACTGAACCCTGTAGTAGTCCACTTGTCACTGGTTTGAAGTCAGATTTGGAGTCTGCAACTTTTACAGTGTGGGTTCTGTCAGTGAACCAGTTGGCAACCCATCTTGTGATGTAGGGATTTATACTTAGTTTAGTGAGTTTAGCTATAATTCCAGAATGGGGGATGGTATCAAAAGCCTTGGCGAGGTCAAGATAGGGTGTGTGAACCACCTTACCCTTGTCTACGCCTTTGGTGACTGCCTCAAAGAAGTTGATCAGGTTCAAAAGGAATTATCTGCCTTTCACAAACCCGAACTGGGTGGGGTCCAGAGTTTGGAGGTTACCAATGTCTTTGTTTATGAGTTGCAAGATGATACGTTCCATGGCCTTGCAGATCAGGCTCATCAGGCTAATAGGGTGAAAGTTCCAAGGATCAGTGATGGCTCCCCCTTTGTGGAGTGGGATATCTGTTGCTGTGTGCCATTCAGTGGGCACAAAGCCTGACATGAGACTATGAACATGGTGCTTAGGTGGGGAGCAAGTTCATTCTGAAGTTCGTGTAAAACGCAGCCTGGGATGTTGTTCAGTCCCAGGGATGCTGTGTTTTTGGTTTTAGAGAGTACAGCTTTTACCCACATAAATGTAATTACAGGGTCCCTGCATTCTTCCTGCATAGATATGGGCCCTTTAGGGGGTGAGAGGGGGGTAAAGTTAGCACTGAACCTATCTGCTAGGATGTTGGCAGTATCAGTTGGTTCTGTAATTTTTGTGCCATTGTGCTGTAACTCACAGCAGATCTGGGTGTTGCCATTGAGATTCTTGACATAGCTATAGAATGCTTTGTAGTTGCCCATAGAATTAGTGGTGATTTTGTTTTCATAGCTAGATTTGTAGGATCTTAAAAGGGATCTCGGCTTCTTACTGAGGCTGACCAGGGAGCTCCTCCACTCATGGGATTTTACTCTCTTTTGCAACAATTTCTTCCTTCTGTTGTAGAGTTTGTTTATGGCAGGGGACCACAAGATTGGCTTACTTTTTTTGGAGTATAGCGTCTTCGTTCTGTTTAGGATAGCATGATCCATGCACTCGTGTAAATACTTATAGAGTCCATTTGTATAGAATTCAGCAGTCGGAACTGTATTGTCCATCTGCATGGGTGTCATGAAGTTCACCACTTCTGTCTTAAGAAGCATGAAGTTGGCTTTGGAGAAATTTTTACCGTGGTTTACTTAATAGTGGGTGGGAGCAGGATGCGGATATCTGGGGTGATTAGCTTATGGTCGGATATGACCAACGAGGAGTTGACTTCAGGTTTGGAACACCAGTCAGTTATGTTAGTAATGACTAGGTCTAGGATATTGTTGCCCCTGGTGGAAGTATGGATAAGTTGATCCAGGGCATTGGAATTTATGAATTCCAGAAAGCACTGAGCGAAGGAGTTGGTACATGAGTAGTTTTCCCAGTTAATGGTGGGGTAGTTGAAATCGCTCATTATTAGGGTGTTTGGTTGAACCCTAATATTTTCCAGCATATCAAGAAAAGAGGAGTGGGAATCCTGGGGCATGGCGGGGGCTCTGTAGCAAGCTACAATTTGGATTGTAGTTTTGCCCAGAGTTAGATGCACTTGGATAACCTCAGATGCATTATGCTGCGCAACTAGCCTGGAGGTGTGGATATCCTTAATGAATATGGACACACCTCTGCCTTTGGTTTTTTGGTCCAGGTTAAATGGCCGAGAAGTGTGGTATGAGTTATAGCCTGGTAATGCAGGGGTGATCTCTAGAGCCTTGAACCAGGTCTCAGTCACTGTACAGATATTGATGTTCTCCATTTTAAGGAGTGCCTTGAGTGAGTGCATTTTGAGATTTAGGCTTCTAGCTTTGAGTAGCATTACCTTCAGTTTTTGCTTGCCTGTTCCTGTTATGGTGGTGAATTTTACATTTGAACCTTGCCTAAAAAAAAACATTATAAAGGTGGCAAGAGCCTTAGCTAGTATCCGGAATCCCAGGGGTGACAGGTTCAAGTCATCTATGGCAAAGCATCGTGGTCTGTCGACCATGTCATCCCAGGCAGACAGATACTGAATTGCCTTAGAATGACACCAGAAGCTTAGACAATTGTTGAAGTCAATCATTTTGTCCTTGTATTCTGTATCATTCTGGGTGATGGCAGGATGCTACTCAGGGCTAGGGTCATACCTGCCTGGGCTACAAGATCAGAGCTCTTCCATGTCTCTTTTCATGTAGTCCAGGTAGGTACTTCTCAGGTCATTCACACCAACATAGACAATGACAGAGTCATATTTGTACTTGTTGTGAAGTGACCTGAGTGTGTGAGTTATGTGGCATATCTTGGCACCCGACAGGCAGCTGACAGTAACCTTCTTGTTTAGCCTGGTGAGTGGGACATGAATGTGCCTGACTATAGAGTCACCTATGACTAGTGTATTGGGTAAGTTGGTTTGCCTTATGGGCTGTGGTTTATTGGCACACTGAGTCTGTGGGCTATGTGTCATTTGGGTTGTGTTGGGGGGGTGGAGGTTGCTTGTCTTTCTGTTTTGGAGGTCTGTGTTGCTTGAGCAGATTATTATTGAGAGCCTCTGTGAATGTTTTTGTGTTTCTATGTGTGGATTTTGGTGGGTGTAGGTTTAGTCAGACTATGTGGTGAGTGTGGTGTGGTGCAAGTATTTACCTTGTCCTCTTGATTGTCAAGTTCAGTCTTGGTTGGAGAGAGATTTACCTCCAGTTTGGCTAGATAAGTGCATCTCTTACAGGTTGTGGTGTTGGGTGGTAGGAGGAGAGGGTTGCCTGTGTACATGAGGCATTTGCTACATTGCCTCAAGATGCCCAGGTTCATCAGATAGACATGAGAGAACACTGGGAGCTGACCCTTGGACATGCCTGAATAAAAATCTACTTTCCTCTAGACAAGGGAGGAAAGTGAGTATAAGAGCTGTTGTTCTCTAAGCAAGTGAGGAAAGTAAGTACAAAAACTGTTTTCCTCTAGGTAAAGTGGAAGGTTGAGTGCTGTAGTAATTTGTAGCTTATTTAGTGCTAACAACAAGTTCTGAACAAGTGCTGAGCACGAATAAGCAAATTCAAGTGCTAAAACTAAGAATCTGTACCTGAATCTTTTGGTATGTAGGCTACCTAGTGCTTACCACTCCTACTGATAAGCTAGAATGCTTCCCTCCAACACAGAAAGATTTGGGGGGGGGGGGGCTCAGAAGCTTACAAACAATCCTGGATACAGTAAATCTGTATCTGGACTAGACTAGTAACAGGAAAGGTTGGAAAGAAGCGCACATGCGGGCTTTTAAACCAGAAAGTTGAAAGAGATGGAAAAACTGCCCAAACGGCCAATAAACTACAATTTATGGGCCAGAAACCACTCTTGTGGTAGATAGCCTACCTAGTGTTTACAACTCCCACTGATAAGCTAGAAGGCTTCCCTCCAATACAGAAAGGCTTAGGGGGCCCAGAAGCTTACAAACAGTCCTGGATACAGCAAATCTGTATCTGGACTAGACTAGTTACAGGAAAGGTGGGAAACAAGTGCAAATAGAGGCTTTTAAACCAGTAAGTTGTAAGAGATGGAAAAACTGCCAAGCGGCCAATAAACTACAATTTCTGGGCCAAAAAAACACACTTGTGGTAGATAGACTACCTAGTGCTTACCACTCTTGCAGCTTTAAACATCCTAACTGTGAGGAATTTTCAGTGACCCTGTAAAATGCTAGAAATTTCAGAAGTGTCATCCTCATATATCCAACATCAGTTCCTTGGCATTATGCTGCAGCATATGGAGGAGCATATTTTTTTTCCAAATAAGACAAAAGCATTTCTATGTGGGCATTTTACAACATTACCAACTACCCTGAAGGCCCGGAAGATACAGTGTATGTACACATTGCCATTAGGGCCTCAACAGATCCAGTTGGTGCCAGATATACCAGAAGTAAGGACTTCCACTCCTTCAACTTCCAGGTGGTTTACAGTGTCCAGGACAACATCTGACCTGTACAAAAATTTCATGTGGGGCAAATTTACACAAGGCTGTCTACCTAATAGCTATGCATGCAGGGTACAGAGACCAGTATATATTATACAGTTACCATGCAATCAAATAGCAGGCCATATATAATGGTGTAATCATTGTGTTCTGCAAGGGGTTCTGGACATCCATTGGAACTATTGATAATAAACTCCATCAGGACACCCAGACCATGGCAAAAATAGCATAAATTGTACACACACAGGCACACATGCACACACACCCACACACACATACACACACACACACACACACACACACACACACACACACACACACACACACACACACACACACACACAAAACACACACAACACACACACACGCATAGAACAATGTGTTTTCAGTCAATTTAAGAGTTGCTTCAACTGCCTTGATTCATCCAGTGGTGTATTCACCTGAGATCTGCAGCCTGATATTTGTAGTATTTGTCATGTTGCTTGCATGGGTGAGTAGAAACAGCTTCATCAACAGTAAAATATCCCAGCAGGGCCCACCATACCAGTTGGCATCACATAGGAGGAGCAGGACAACCAGATAAATGAGGAGCAGGCATCAGCGATATCCCATGTGGGTAGATATGGGTGAAGTACTTTGTGATACTAGCAAAAAGGTGGCATCTGATCCACAGCCATAGACTGTGACACAGATAATGCAGAATAAAATACTGCATGTATTATCCACTTCAAGCTATTCAATACCTTGCATAGCCCAGTCACACTGTGCATAAAGCATTATATTATGCACACAGAAAAGGGAGTGGGGAGGGACAGTCATCAGTATTTCCACAACAAGTTGGATCTCCGTGACAGGTGACAGTGATATCATCAT
This sequence comes from Protopterus annectens, assembly GCF_019279795.1. Taxonomy (NCBI): domain Eukaryota; kingdom Metazoa; phylum Chordata; order Ceratodontiformes; family Protopteridae; genus Protopterus; species Protopterus annectens. The sequence goes on from NC_056726.1 coordinate 902,293,732, forward strand.
ATGGGCTAAGATCATAGGAAGTTGTGGTAACCATGCAGTCTAACAGCACATTATGAGGAGTCAGGAGGCACATCCTTCAGGGGTGAGGGGGTCTGCCTTGTCACAAATATAGGCAGTATGTACTGCAGTAGCATGCAGTCTTGAAACGTGATGCAGTCTATGGCTGGGGCATCACAGAACTATGGTAAGTGTGTGTGTGTGTGTGTGTGTGTGTGTGTGTGTGTGTGTGTGTGTGTGTGTGTGTGTGTGTGTGTGTGTGTGTGTGTGTGTATGTGTGTGTGTGTGTGTGTGTGTGTGTGTGTCTGTGCACCATAACAAGGTGCCACATATTGGAAACCATTGGCTGTTTGGTATTTATGACCCAAATGACAGCCACAATTAGGCATGATGCTCCATCTACTCACAGAGGATATTAGTGGTGTAAAGCTATGAAAGAGAGAACATACTGCCTACTCAGAAATCCCAATAATATATTGTACACCCCATCAGATAATTATCAGTGATTTAATATGTGGGAACAGCTATATAAGGACTCCTGTGAACAGAGCTGACAGTGATGCTGTCTCAAGAATGGACTGTGTCATATGGGTATGTCTATCCTCTGACAAGCCACCTCAGATGTGCACCTTTCAGAGACCTGCAGAGGGAGACCATAAAACACTTACCACCTGCTCTATAGAAACAACAATGGCTGAAATGTTAGCCACCTAGCAGCATCATCTGCTCTGTCTCCCTCTCCCTTTACTCCATGTCATTTATGTAGGCCCTGGATACCAACTACAGACCACACAGCATTGCATATCATACTGCTGACTGGAAGCACCTGATGATAGAAATGCAGAAGCTTTTTTCTGAATACGATCTGCCTAATATGCAGTGCACTGTATAATATAGAAATGCAATGGGTAATACTAAACTGGTGCATCCCTACTGACACTTGTGTAAATGTCAGCAGCTCAGGTCCCATATTTAGGCTAGTGCTACTTATGATAGTCTTCTCCCCTTTACCAGGCAAGGATGTTGGGAACCCCTCCATCTCTGAGAGCTGCTTCTGTGTTGGTGGCCCATGTTTTGAAGTGGACATGTTCTCGTCAATATCCCATGCCTTGTTCTTGGGATATACAATCATATTGGTTACTCTTTGTTGAACCTGATGTAGACTCCTATTATGGCCACCCATATCATTGAGGTTCTGTACCAGTCCCTAGCACACCTACTTTAGAAAAGACTTGCCTGCTTATCTTTGGCCAGGATATATGTGCCAGGTATGCAGAAGGCCTGCAGTAAAACCTCAGTTTCCTTGGTGATGAATTTTTACAGTACTTGCCTTGTATATGGCCTGTGATAAGACTTGCTCTTCTTTGTGTTACACACGTCAGTCAGTGAGTGTGCATGACTGCATGTGGATGTCCCATATGTTTGTATGCATCCTCCCACCCTATATATTGCCCACTTACCTGTCTGCTAATTTTTCTCATGAGGCACGTTATAAATCTGCTAAGTCAAATAGTGTATGAGCTGGTTAACATGCACCTAAAGCAGGCAATAACTATTTTTGTCATTTTGCACATTTTCTATTATTTCATTATAATTTCTCTGAAAAGAACATCAAAACAGGTTATAATCAAGGTATGAGAAGATACAAGAAGGCAAGAGAAGATGAGGATATCCAGCGAAGATGAATTGCATGAGAGATGATCTGTGACAGGCATAATTGTTGAAGAAAGTAGTAAAGTGGCTCTGAATTAGGGTAGCAACAGCTGAAGAGGCATCTCAACCTCCTATAAAAATTGGGGAAAACGGACTTGATGATGATGATGGTGGTGATGATGATGATAATCTCAGAAAAGTACGTTATTTATTTGTAAATAGATAAAAGTAGTTCAGGAGGAATCTGTCATTAACAATTCCATATTTGTTTATTTAGTTTTTTGTTTGAGTCTCCTAAGATTTTAAAAGGGCACCTGTTTAAATGCTGAACTTTAAAATGTTGGAATTTTGCCAATGTTTTAATTGCTTTATTTATGCATGCTGTTTTCCTTGTTTGTCCAGGAGTCTTCAAAGTGTATTAGCCTGTCTGAGTATTGTAATATAAAATTAAAAGTCATTCATTGGAAGATCAGTATGAATTATTTATTTCTTAATTAATTTATACAGCAGTTGAGAGGTTGGTAAAAATAGGATGCTGCAGCTAAGCAAATATTGATGTCATGATGCTGTGGGGATGCTAAATGGAGAAACCTCATGGAAAAGGAAGAAAATATCTCTATGAACAACTGTGAATTATTTATTTAAATGTTTACTTTGTTAGCATGATATTACATTTCTCAGAGACATATTTCTTAGATAGATTAGGATAAAAAGAAATAACGCTAATGGTTACATTAATGTAATGTTTTGCACAGAAATAGTTACAGCTTGTATTCCAGCTTGCTTTAAACAGCTACGCATTAGTCCTGCAATGCAAGCATTGTAACATTAAATAACACAGCAGGACCAATAATTTAATCTGCATATACCCCTAAACCTTTTGTTATCCATTGTATCTGGTTAGAGCCTGCCGAGATTCAAAAAAGGTGTTTACCTGCCATTATGCAGAGAAATTTCAGGATCAGCTTTTTGCTAAGCAAGATTAAAAAAATAATGCACAATTGATATGTGATTGCCCTACTCTGTCATAAAAATAACTGTACCCAGGAATTGGTAGCAGAAGACTGAGTGATGCTTGGGTCGCACATTTAGTATGAAAGGGGTATTTCCAGGGCAAACAGCTCTGGAAGTAGTAAAAAAAATGCATTGTCGAATTCACTTAAATATAGGCATGAACAAACTTGTAAATAATCTTGGGATGAGCACTATTGTACTGCAAGCAAAAAACTTGCGGAAATTGGGACTTCTAGGTGCAGTAACATATTTTAATTATATACCATGGTGACATGGTTAAAGAAATGCTAAAAGTGTAGAAAACTGTAACATAGCATGTTGTTGTCCATCAACTACCCGATGTAGTCTTTTTTTTTTTTTTTGTCATCCACCTCTTATTAAGTTTCTGTCGGTCTCCCTCTTGAGTACTTTTTCAGTCATGATGGGAAACATATAACCAAAACAATGCTGAACAGCAACAAATGACCACACAGTCTAACTAGAAAGATAGCACTTTTCCAGACAGTGTTGCTGGAATCATGAGTTAAAACCAAGCACACCAATCCACAATCATGGCTTTTAAACCACAAATGATGCAAAGTATCAATGTAAATAAATTGTCCATAAATTCATTCAGTTTTGGTTGCAAACTGCAAACATAGCTTTATTGAACAGTTATAGGGATGAAAGCATCTAGACTGAGTGCATTTGTGGTCAGTAAAGCTATGTTTGCAGTTTGCAATCAAGATGGTGTGAATTTATGAGCAATTTAGTTACTTTTATACTCTTGCTCCCATATTACATGGGATTTATTTGAGACAACTGTTAGAAATGGCTGAGTCAACAAATTAAGCCTTTCATATCTCATTGACAACTCAATTATTTTTTAAGGTTTATTATCAAAACCTCACAAAGTATTTTTAAATACTTGGATGTGGAAATTAGAAAGGACTCAATTAACAAATAATTTGTTTCTAACATTTACAGGAAGCCCACTTACTCTAATTGTTGCATTTTAATAGTTACCACCCTAAGCATCAAAAAAGAGCACTGGTAAAAGGCCACTTAATTAGGTTAGCCTGTATGGTCTCATCTATTGATATGTTCTATAAGCAGAGTGAAACATTGAGATCTATGTTTACTAAAATGGGATATCCAGATAGTTTCCTCAATAATATTTCAATAATATTTTTCTAGAGGTTCTTGCTAAGAGAACCACTGTATTTCATACTAGAGGTTTAGCATGGATGACCTCATAAGGGTTGACAGAAATAAAGGTTATACTGATGGTTGCTGTTATCCTGTATCAGTGATGTGGAGGTAATTAGACATGCAGTGGAAAGAAATTGGAAGATTCATGAAGGGAGTGGTATTGATCAACAGATGGCAAGAGAAGCCCCTTGCATTATACGCAGGAAGGATTAGTGTTTAAAGAACTATATAGAAAAAATGTATAATGTAACTGGGAATTGGCAGAGTAAAACTGGAACCTATAGATGTGGGAAGTGCAATTATTGGCCCTGTATAAATGAAGTGAGGATATCAAAATGATGGGACCTGGCACAGTGAGGAGTTCCAAATACTGTCACTGTTTCACTAAATGAGTGGTGTATGCAGCTTTATGTAGGAATCGTCAATGTTTATACATAGGTAAAACTGAGGGAACCCTTAAAAATAGAATGTATGAACAGCTATATGGAATTAAGGTCAAGGACACCACAATGCTTTTTGGAGACATATTTACCATAATGTGGGACACAAATTTAGTATTTTTTTATTTTGGCTGTTATAGAACAAGACTTGAGGGGAAAGTCATGGAAAATAAAATTTGAGACAAAGAAACTGCAATGGGGGCTAAGTTTGCATGCCACTAGACTTTATGGCTTAAATTATATTGTGTCTGTAACAAGTGAGCTGAAAATGAAATTGAGGAGTTTATTTTAGAGTTGAAATTTTGTTTTTTTTAGGTTCGTAAGTTCATGGGTGTTTACTAGGCTAACAACCAGAAGAGTTTTTTTAAGCCTAGCCATGCATCTTAAATCTCTGACAAGTTCTGGTACCCTTGATAATTGTAAGTAGGGGCTTGTGAGATGAAACACTTACAAGCAGTGGCCAGCAAAGTAAACCATGTACAGGCTGCTTGTGTCCATTAGAGATATAGGTGCCAAACCAGGGATGGAGTTTCTGTTCTCCATCCATTTGTCCAAGTTACACTTGAATTGGGTTATGGAGGAAGTCTGCTTCACATGGATGGGGAGCCTTCTCCTGAGATGGGTTAATCTCTGAGATATATACCTGTCTCTCCAGCAGGTCTTATTTATATCACAGGCAAGGTTTACATCTTTAGAATGTGAAATTCTGTTGCTGTTTGCTTTGCAGATATGCAGGAGGTCCATTAGAGTGGGATATGGCAATACCAGGCATAGATACCCCCTCAACAGCCTGTAGGAGACAGAATATAGGGATAGGGCCTTGAGGTGGTCTGCACAGGATATGTTACTTACACCCTGTATTCTTTTAGGGTGGAACCTCTATGGATGTTCCAGTTGTTGGATATGCCTGGTTAGGTACATAGGAAATGAGGCATTGTACTCAATGATAGGTCTAATGAATGCCAAGTACAGTGGAACAATGACTTCCTTGGACCTAGATGCCATATCTTTGTTTATAAGTTGCACAACATAGAAGGATTTTCACACTACTATAGACATGTGATGGACAAAGGCTAGATTACTGGCTATGTGTGTCCCCAAGTCCCTGACTACTGGGTCAATTCTTAGGGGTGTGTTGTCAATATGATAGTTACCAGGGGTAGATGTCTTCCTAAAGGATACTGTTATGCATTTCTTAGCATTTAGTTTTAGTCCATGGCTCTGACACCAATTGTTTGTCTGTGTCAGCCCTTCCTGGAGTACATTTGTGATAGTGTGGGATTCAATGCTAGCTCCAAATTTGCAATCATCTGCAAATTTAGTGAGCCAGAGGTCATTGACATTGGCCTTGATGTCAGAGAAGTAAATGCCAAATAGGAGTGGTTGCAGGACAGATCCCTGAGGGACTTTGCTTGTGACTGGCCTCTTTGTAGCAGTGGACTCCCAAACTCTAACTTCCTGGATCCTGTCTATGAGCCAGTTGGCTATCCACTGGATGACATAAGGGTTTGTATCTAACCTCTTGAGTTTGTCAACATTGCCCAAGTGGGGAATTGTGACAAATGCCTAGTCAGGTCAAGGTAGGCAGTGTGGAACCATTTTGCCCTCATCTATTACTTCGGTGAACTTCTTAAAGAATTCCACCAGGTTGAATAAGCATGACCTACACTCGACGAAACGAAATTAGGACAGGTCCAGTATCTGGAGGTTTACTACATCATTATTAATCATTTCCATGATAAGTCTTTCCATGACTTTACACATGAAACTAAAGAGACTTATGGGTCTATAGTTTCCATGATTCTGTAAATGGCCCACCTTTGTGCAGAGGGATAACTGTTGCTGTTCTCCATTCTTGAGGCATGAAGCCTGTTTGGAGGCTACAGTTAAATAGCAATTCCAGAGGTCCTGTTAGGTCATGTTTCATGTTACTTAGAAGGCATCCTGGGATATTGCCTGGGCCAATTGATGCAGTGTTCTTGGCCTTAGAGAGAGCATTAAGGATCTGTTTTCTAGTGATAGCAAGAGGAGTTATATTTGATGTTATTTCCTGAGGAAAGGTTGAGAGTAAGACAGGGGCAAAGCTGGAGCTTAATTTGTCAGCCAGTAGGTTAGTTATATATTCTGGCTCAATATAGGTCACTCCATTTACAATGAGCTCTGCACACAACTGGTTACTGTTTTTGTGGTTGCGAACATAGCTAAAGAATGCCTTGTGGTTGTTCTTTACCTCAAAATTGGTTTTGGTAGACTTTATTGGTCCTCTGAGTCACTGTTTAGTTTGATGAGAGTGCTTTTATCCTGCTCAGTGCTACACCTCCTAATTTTTTCCATGATTTCCTTCCTTCTGTTTCACAGCCTATTGATTTTGTGATTCCACCAGGATGGCTTGTTTTTTAAGTTAGTTCTGTTCTTCTTACTGGTGGGTACAGCTGCCTCTATGCAGTTATTAACATGCTTGTGTATGTTTTCTGTGAACAGTTCTGCATAGGCAGCAGTGCTCTCAGGGTTTATGAAGGCTTGACATTTTGCTAGGTTATCACTTAACAGCAAGAAGTTAACCATAAAGTAGTTCCTGAACATTCAAGGGTAAGTTGGGGTTCCAGGTTTTATTTTTACTTCAAAGGAGACCGTTTTGTGGTCTGACCTTACCTGAGAAGACATTATACTAGAGGGTGTGAAGCTCTCTCCCATATTATTGAGGACAAGATCCAGAATGGTTGCACCCCTGGTTGGTGTATTGACAATCTGATCCAGGGAGTTTCTGTTTACAAAATCCAGGAATCTCTGTGCCTGTACACTTGGTGTGGAGGGTAATTAAAGTCGCCCATGAATATAGTACTGGATTGGATGGTGAGTGTTTCCAGTAAGTTTAAATACATGGTATGGGTTTCCAGGCTCATACAGGGGGACCTGTAGCTTGCAAGGAAGTAGTATTGGATTTTGTCTGTGGTGATTTGACCACGAAGAAGCTCTGGTGCATCGTCCTTTTTGACCAGCCTTGAGGTGTATTTATTTTTGATGTAAATTGAGACACCTCCACCTTTAGTTCCTGTCTGTGTAGTATGTGTGGAAGGTGGTATAACCTTGTACTGTCGGTCTGCTCTCAATGGTGTTAAACAATGTCTCAGTGTCAGCACAGATGCTGGTATTCTCTAGGGTAAAGAGAGCTTCCAAGAAGTGGAGTTTTTGTTTAAACTCCTAGCATTGAATAGTAATGTCTTTTGCTATGTCAGAAGTACTTTCAGTTTCACATTGCCTAAAAAAGCACTATGGGGGGAGACAAATGTTTTGGCTACTATTCAAATGCTTAGAGAGAAGAGGTGCAGACCTTCCTTGGTAAAGCAGTATGGTCTGTTGACCATCTCCTTCCATGCTGACAAATACAGTACCCCCTTAGAATGACACCAGAAACTATGCCAATTATTAAAGTGAGTCATATTTTGCTCTTATTGTGGCATCATCCTTGGAGAAGGTAAAATGCTGCTCAGTGCTAGGCTCATACCAGCCTGGGACACATATTCCAAGAGCTCCATGATGTCTCTCTTCATATAGTCTAGGGAGGTATGTTTTAGGTCATTTACACCTACATGGACTAAAACTGAGTTATACTGGTACATGCGGTCCAATGACCTGAGTGTGTGTGTAATTTGATAAGCAAATTACAGAGATTTTCTCCTTACTCAGCTTGGTTAGAGGGACAGCTATGTGTCTAACAATGGAGTCTCCAATGATCAGAAAGTTGGATTGTGTGGTGGCTTGCCTTCTAGGCTTAGAAGTAGATGCTCCATAAGATGTAGGTTAAAGTGTTGATGGGGGAGGTTGTTTTGAAAAAGTGTATTTCAGGCTGCTGAGGGTATTTGTTAAGTGTAATTCATCTAGGAGGTCTTTGGGGATTTAGGAAGGTTGCATTTATGTGCCTCAGCATATGTGGGTCTATATGTCTGCTTTGAATTCTGCGTGACGGGAGTAGCATATGTACTCAGACAACCTTACTGACATCAGGAGTACATTTATGTGAGAGCTTTGCCTCCAGTGACATTGTGTGTACATTCATATCCATGGCTACAGACACTTTTTATTGATTAGGACAGTTGGAGTGAGAATATAAAGCAATGTCAGGAGTATCTGGTTTGCAAATATAGGCTCAGTGCTTATTACTGCAATCTAGTTGTCCTGTGTGCAACAAGGTACTGGTGAAATTTTGATTGTGATTTTACAAGAAAAAAATATCACTCACAATGTCTGTGTCTTTACAAGGCACTGTCAAATACTTGAGGGGGAATCTAATAAGTAGACCCTTATGATTTATGGATAAGAATTTAGACAGATATTCTGAAGAAGTTAGAAACAAATCAAGCAGCACTTACTGAAAAGAAAGAATTACTTGCCAAGAATGATGAAAAGAGATGAGTCACGTGAATGGCTATTGCTTGCCTACTACTTGTGCTGGTCTAAGAAAAGCATCACTCTGCTGGGATACAATGGTCCTTTGCTTCTTCTCTCAACAGAAGCAAAACATTAGCACCAATCCCAAGATGAGAAGCAGGCTACAACCTGTTGGTGATACACAGTCTTGTGCCAGATGATGCAAGGGTCTGTAGGCTTGTTGTAGTGTTTTCCTGGTAGATGCCTTGAATAGGAACCAGACCAATAAGGAATGTCAAGCACGGAGACTCACTGCCTAACAAGAAACAGTCAGCTCTGCTCCTTCTCTCACCAGGAGCAAAATATAAGCACAAATTCCAAGATGACAGCTGAGAGGCAGAATGTGGGCTCTCCACTTATTGGTTGTCTTGGAGTAGATGTTGCAGGTTTTAAAGGTAAGATGGAAAAAGGGGTTAATATCCTAAGAGCTGTCTTGTGCACAAAGCAGTTAGATATGAAATAGGTGGTAACTTAAGCTTTAGCTATCTAAGTGGAAAGCCACTAATTTTAAAAGAACAAGATAGATTGGAAGGAAATAGATACTTTGCATTCTGGTTCTGTGGAATACAGTGGGATGGCCAATAAATATAAATAGTTGAAGGGGAGTGATTTCACAGAATGATAATTTTGTGCTTACTCATAACAGCCAATGAAGGGAAAGAGGGAAGGAAATACGTGGTCCTATTAGCATAAGGGGTAGGCAACTCCAATGACAGTTGAGTTTAAAAACACAACAGCACCATGGAAGGAGGGTGGGGAAAACTTAATTTCTGTGTGACTCACAAGAGACTCAGCTGTGGTCTCTAGAATACAAGTAAAACACAGTGTAAAGAAAACAAATCGTAATATACAAAATAGAAGAAGGCAATAAAGTAATAGAAAATACGAGAAATCAAAAACAAACTAACATTTCTCTTACAGCAAGTTGTGGCAGAGTCTGAGTGAGCTCTTCTAGTAAAGCCTTGCAGTGTTTTATTTTACCCCTTAAATAGAAGGTTTAGTTCCTAGCTCCAGCCACAGTTCACAGCTAATTAATCTTAATTGATCTGTTCTAGCTTCTATGTGACTCATAAGAGCCACAGTCGTGGTCTCTTTCTTAGTTTAAATATGCAATTAAAAACAAAATACAAGTAAAACACAGTGCAAAGAAAGCAAATCACAATATACAAAATACAAGAAAGCAAAAACAAACTAATCTATCCCTCACAGCAAGTTGTTGCAGAGCCTGGTTGTGCTTTCCTAGTATTTTTAATTGATGATTTAGTTTTAAAGTTTTCATAATCTCACACTGGATGAAATTTATTTGTAATTAGTATAGTAATACAGTGATTTATTAACTGATAATTTGTTAATTTCTTTAAGCCTTTTAATTCATCTAGTAACCAAGCATGCTATGATTATGTTATAGCAGTGAAGGGGTTTATCTATTTAAAAAAGGTCTTAGTGAGAATGTTTTATTTCTGATGAAGTCCTGCAACAGTTAAAGGGATGAAAGTATTCAGATTGAGTGTATTCGTGGTCAATAAAGCTATGTTTGTGGTTTGCAAGAATGACTGAGTAAATGTATAAATGTTTTGGTGGCATTTATATTCTGCATTGTTTGTGGTTTAAAAGCCATGATTGTGGATTGAAATATGTGCTTGGTTTTAACTCCTGATTTAGCAAGGTTGTTTGGATGATAGCAAACATAAAGGAAGCACTTGGGATATTAAGATGATCAGGTCACCTGACTAGCTCCTCTAATTGCATAACCCATCATGACTTATGACACAAAATGCAAAAACAAATACATAAATGAAAATAATTTGCCTGTTGGTTGAAATGGAAAAATATTCCAGAAAATGAGGTACACTCTCAACTAAACTGTAACCATATATTCATAATAAACCAAAATGTAAATAGAGTCACTGAAAACCAAATAAATGAAACAAAGACACTAGGGTGTGCAACTAGGTACCATATACAATTTAAAAAATTATGTCGAAGCTAATAAATTCATAAAACACAACTTTTATTACAACAGTTGAGCACTTTCATCCCCATAAAAAGAGACTTCATTATACCCTTTCGGCAATACACTTATCCCTCTTTATTTGCTCTTCCCTTTTGAAACACCTAACGAACAACAAAAAACTAAGTAATTGATATAACTACAAATTACTGCATATCATTAAAGATACAGTACAACTTTAGGCCACTAAATGTTGAAAAGTATATGTAACAAGTATGTATAACAAATAAAACCATCCAGTTTTTTGAAAAATATGGATCTAACATGTATTAAATTGTCTAGTAAAATCTTACATCTTACATAAGTTACATTTATTCTTCTCTGAAGAAGAATGCATTTCAAATGCATTGTGTCACAATCTCTGAGTTCTCTTAAAAGATGGGATTTAGAGGGAACATGTTTAATGGAAAGCTTTAATCCAAACAAGAGCTTCCTCAATAGACCCCTAGTCACATAGCCTATGTCAGATATGTGTTTAGACATATGATATTATGAATACAGATTCATTATGATGTTTTAACTTCTTACTGTTTTTTCTGTTTTTCCTGCTTTTTTCCTGTTTTTGATGTCATGTACCACTAATGCCCACACAGGCATATGTTATCTTAATAACTGACAATTAACCAATTTGGTCTACTTTGTATAATAACTGAGAACTTAGCTTAGTAAGTAACTTAGCTTTGATACACAGACATGGGACACCTAGAAATGTAAATTGGGCTAATTTACCCCACCAATGATAGCTCTCCATGGAGATAGCCACACCCCTGGAGATACACAGACATGGGACACCGAGAAATGTAAATTGGGTGAATTTACCCCACCAATGACAGTTCTTCATGGGATTAGCCACTTCCCTGGAGAACCCCCCCCCCACTCGGTGATTGGTCCAAAACAAAACACGCCCACCAATTTAGTGTATAAAAAGAGCAGTAACTGTATGCATGCTAGATTCTCACTCAGAGGAATGCTGGAGGAATATTGGAACTGTGACCTGCAAGGATGGAAATAAAGAAACACGGATCAAATGCTACTGCCTCTGGTATCTTCTTTTAGAACAAATGCCTTGCATGCTGACTGCCCACCATCTCAGGCAAGAACTAATAGGACTAAGAGAGCTCAGGCCCTACAAGGAACCACAAAGGTTCTTATAAGAACCCATGGAAACCCAACCCAGTCTAAGGGTGACTGTAATAGGTCTGGCTTACTAGGATACCCTCCAGGTTCCCCTGTAAGGCCACATAGACCACAAAGGTTCTTCTAAGAACCCACAGACCACATCTACAGGAGCCCAGCCTTACATAAGGTGGCACCTACTGAGATCTGATCTGACAGGGTACCTAGGGTGTCCCTTGTAAGGGCCACTTCAGCTCTAACCAACACAACAACAGCCCTCTTCAGGGCTTCAACAGTCCTCCTCAGGACTACAACATTCCTGACTTCAACAGTCCTCTTCAGGACTACAACAGCCCTCATCAGAACTACAACAGCCCTCCTCAGGGCTACAAAAGTCCACATCAGGACTACAACAGCCCTCTTCAGGGCTACAACTATAAGGACACCCCAGGACAACTACAATATGAATCATCTACTGAAAAGTCCTTTTGAGGACTACTTCCTGAGCCTTTCCAGGTAGCATGTTCTTCCCTCCTGAAATGTATACCCACCCTGTGGGCTACACTCTAGGAGCAGTAGGTTTCCCTCCCTTGTACGTTCTTTCCAGTAAAATCTTAGTAAAATAAACAAATATTATTCAACATAACATATATAAACAAACCACTATTTCATTGCAAAAATTTGTTGTACAAAGACAAATAATAATTATGTGTAATAAATATATAAAATCAGTAAAGAAATGAAATGTAAAATTTGTTAGCTCTGGATTTAAGTAGGGAATTAATGGAAATAATTTTGAGGATTTGGTTTAACATGTTCTAAAACCACCCCCTTAGTTGCAGTTGGATACAGGGTGAAGTTTTAGAGTACATTTAATGAATAATAATTGTGCAGCTAAGGGGTGGTTTATATTGCAAAATATATGGCATGCCCAAGTTTTTATGTAGGCAAGACTGAGAGGTGTTTAGATAAGTGCATATACAAACATATATATGACATTAACAACAAAAATTTAAATAAATCTTTATATAAACACCTCTCCATCAGCCCCCAGTGCAAGGAGTTTAAGTTTGGTATTTTAGAACATGTTAAACCAAATCCACGAGGGGTGACTGGGCAACCAAACTAGAACACACTGAAATGGTTTGGCAAATTAAATTGAGAACTGCAGTATTCCCTGGTTTAAACAAAGTTATTTACATTAGCTCCCTACTTAAATCCAGAGCTAACTAAGGGATAATAATTCAACAAGGGATATTCCAGGGTGACTCTCTGTCACTACTGCTATTCTGCCTTGGCCTTAACCCATTAAGCTGTTTTCTTAACAGCTTAGGCCATGGCTGCAATTTGGCTCCTAGAAAACAAGAAAATGTAAAGACTTCTCATCTTCTCTTTTTCATTGATTTAAAACTGTATAGCTCATCAGATGAGGAATTGAAAGCACAACTGCAAGTTGTCAAAACATTTTCATATATAAGAATGTCATTTGGTTTTGACAACTGTGCAAAAGTAACATTTAAAGCAGGAAAATGCAGCACCAGGAAAACATCAGTTTGGGACAAGAATGTGATGAAAAAGAACACAAGAGGGAGTGTATAAATATTTGGGGATTGATAGAGGATCAACAATAAAACATGAACAAATGCAAATAAAACTTAGTAAGGAATACTTTAGAAGACTTAAATTAATCCTGAAAACAAGAGTTGACATCTAGAAACAAAATCCAAGCTATAAATTAATTTTCTCTTCCTGTCCTAACTTACAGTTTTGGAGTGATTGACTGGCCTCAAAATGTGTTGGATAGATTAGATAGGAAAACAAGAAGGATGCTTCATTGTCACCAAATGATTTATAAAAAATCAGCGCATACCAAAATTATATATTCCCCATTCCAAAGGAGATATGGGCCTCCTTGAAATTGCTTACATGTATACATCTGCAGTTGTGGGACACCACATATATCTGCTGACCTCACGAGACCCAAACATAGTGAAAATTTTGAAACATGAGACTGACTTCTCTGCTTAATCTAGCAGAAGTATATCAGCATCAAGCAGGAATGGAAATCAAACCAGAAGTAGATAAAAATCAGGCAGCAACTGAATGTGCAAAAAAAAGAAGAAGAAAAAAGAAAAGAAAGAATATAAAGTGAAGGTTCAGATGAGAAGGCAAGAAATGTGAAAAATGCATAAATATAGTTGTAAGTACAGAAAACTTCAAGGAGAACCTCGTGTTAATCAGGAATGAATGCAGGAATGGTTAAGAAGAGGCAAATTCAAACCAAGAGATAAAAAGTTAATATTGGTGGCCTAAGATAGTGGGCTGCATACATGTCGGTTTACAAAGTCTATTGAACAGGTGGGAGAAACAAACAAATGTAGGTTTTGTAAAACCAAATTGGAAACAGTCGCACACCTCATTGCTGGTTGTAACATACTAATGGCCGAAGGACTGTATACTGAAAGGCATAATAAAGTGACAAGATTGTTGCACTGCGGATTGTGCAAACATTTTGGTACTGAAGTGGTTGAAAGACACTTGAAACATGACCCACAAAGCATCACAGAAAATGAAGAAGTTTACATTGCATGGGATCATCCATTACGAGCAGTTCAAAAGATAGATGCTAGAAAGCTGGATATAGTCATCCATGAAAAGAAGACAAAAGTAGCACTGATCATTGAAAATGCCACACTGAGTGACTACAGTATCTTGCATACAGAGAAACACAAAGTCATAAAATATCAGGATTTGCAGACAGAAACTAGAGCAATGTGGAAGAAAGATACCCAGACAGTCCCAATAGTAGTAGGAGCAATGGGGTCTTATAAAAAAAAATCTACGATCATATTTAGATATGTTACCAATACATGTAACCCCACAGGAATTGCAGAACCAGTCATTACTGGGCACATTGTGGGTGCTGCGAAGAGCACTGCTGGCTGGCATCAAAGATTGAAATAATACTAATTTCATGAATTTTAATTGTACTTTGACTTAGGAACGGGGTCCAGTCTCGTCATGGTATTAGAAACCCAAATGACTTGGAGAAAGTAAAAAGAGGAGCATATAAAGAAGGAAAAGTGTATTATTAGATGGTTCTGATGACGTTCCTTTGTAAGTTGTGTTTTATGATTAGCTTAGACATCACTTTTTTTACATTGTATACGGTACCTGGTTGCACACCCTAGTGTCTTGTTTCAGTTATTTGTTTTTTAGCTGTGTATTCTACAATTTCAACTGAAACAGTTAAAAAGATGTCTTTTTTTCTTTAGTTTTTTTTTTTTTTTTGCACCAGGTTGAATAGCAGCTTAGCAAATAAAAAACAAAATGAGGTGGATGTACACTCATTTACCAAGGCCCAAATATGCCACTGACTTACAAACAAAAATAAATGGAATGCATTGAAGTCTATTTGAACAAAGAGGACTGAAAGAAAATTTTAGATAATTTTGGCATCATTTAGTTGCAATAAAGCTTAACTATGCTTTCTCAACAGAAAATGCTTGGCAGAAACATACTCCCTTACATTAAAACCTTTTTTCTGTCTGGCTTAGATATGGATTTGAAGAAAAAAAGACAAAATCATTGAAATTGCTATAGCCAGTGATTACAGTGCCTTACATACAGAGAGAAACAATGTCATAAAATACCAGGATGTACAAGCAGAAATGAGACCAATCTGGAAGAACGATACCTAGACAGTTCCAATAGTAGTAGGAGCAACAGGTCTGATAAAAAGAATTAACAGTCATACTTAGATATGCTGCCAGTACATGTAGCTCCATATGAATTACAGAAGGAGTCAACTATGGGCACATTATTAGTGCTGAGAAGTGCACTTTAGGCTACCATCAAGGATTAAAACAGTACTAATTTCATGAAATTTTATAGTGCCCTGACTAAGGAATGGGGTCTGTTCCTGGAATGGGAAACACAAAGGATTTTGAGAAATCAAACCAGGAGACTTAAGAAGAAGAAACTGGGGCTGGATAAGGTATGAAATGATGAAAATGGGAATGGAAAAGGACACTACTAGGTTAGTGGGTCCACAATAAGGTACTGTCTTTAGCCTTGACATCCTTTACTAGTGACATTTAACACTTGTCATCACCACCACCGTCATCATCATCATCATTAGCCTTCCCTTTTTCCATTTGTTTCTACATGTTGCTGGGGAGTCAGGTCAACTGTTGCAACCTCTCTAGATTCAGTGCCACCTCTTCAACCTTTTTCATGGTCATACCAGACTGCTTCAGGTCATCTGTTACACAATTCATCCACCTCTAGGCTGGACTTCCTTGTTTCTTCTTGCCTTTCCCAAATCTTTTTCATTAAATCATATTCTGATTTCCTGCACATGTGCCCAAACCACAGTAATCTGTTTTCTTTGAACTTTTCTTGCCTTGGAGCTACTTTGGCTTCTGCTCAGATGTCATTTGTGCATCTGTCCCATTGTGTGCATCCTACCACCCATCTCAAGTGCTTCATCTCCATTATCTGTATTTTCTTCCACTGATCTACCTTCACTGACCAGGTTTCTGTACCATCTAGAAATGTAGGTTGCACTACTGTTTCCTACACCTTACTTTTCAACTTCTTTGGCATTCCTCTACCACATACTGATCCTAACATTTTGCCATTTAAAGCTGCAAAACCTCTGATTCTAGATTTGTCCTCCTCATTGAATTGGGTTAGATTATGTACACTGGGGGATTCTGTTGATGATAGGTGCTAGAGATACAATTTACTCATGGCAATCTGTCTTGGAATATCGGGTTAGATTATGTAGACTGAGAGATTCTGTTGATGACAGATGCTGGAGATACAATTACTTATGGCAAACTATGTCTTGGAATGCTTGAAAATACAGCATGTTTTGACCAAAGTAAAAAAAGCATTGGAATGAGCAGCTAAGCTACCATGCATTTCATTAGGTGCAGCTGGCTATTGGTTGTTTGGCATCATTTTTGGACACTACATATATCCTTTAATCCCAAACAGCCTAGCATTGGGGTTAGACATATAAATTCCATTATTCTGGTGGTTATCTTTAATAAACAGACTATCTTAAGCCTACATACTTCCTCACATACCTACTGTTATGAATACAAGTAGGACAGATTCAAAGAACCCTACACGGACTGCTAATGCAGTGTGCACATCATGTAGTGTATGGTGTTGTATTCAGTAAGTGACTCTATTTGTGTAGAGCCATGCAACCATGGTAAACACCATGGCATGCTAATTACAGCATAAGCAGCTAAAATTTATGCTAATCAGCCAATCCAAGATGGAGAATCTATTCAATAAGCTATAAGGTAACTGTGTAGACTCAGTGCTGGTTTTCCCTGTGAATTCCAAAACCTATTGGAATACAGCCATGGAAAGGAGTCTACACATAAAGAATGTTAGGTGCTGCTGTTGCTATAATTCATGTGTATCTGCAACAGGCTGAAGTCTATGCTGTTGCTGCTGCTAATAGACCAAGGCCAAGAAGGAGAAGAGTTTTCAGACCCCACTTAACTTGTCACAATCTGCATGAGGTGGAAATTGTAGAGTGCTACAGGGTGGATAGGGACACACTACAGGAACTCTGCAACCTCTGTTGTCCTGAACTCAGACCCATAGCAAACTGAGGGGGACCAATAACAGTAGAAACCAAGGTATGCATAGCACTTAGAATTTTAGCTACAGGAACCTTTCAGACACCAACAAGGGACATGCTGGAGGTGTCACAGGCATTAGCATCCAGGATCCTTCATCAATTCCTGAATGCTATGCTCCAACATGCCAGTGATCAGATATATTTTCTCCATACTCCCGAGGACAGGGCTAAACATATGCAGGAGTTCTTCCCTGTAGCACATTACCTTGAATAACTGGGTGGCATAGATTGTACACACATAGACATCAGGGTACCACCCAGGGAACAGGGAAGGTTCTACAAAAATAGACAGGGTTTTCACTCCATTAACTACCAAGCTGTGTGTAATGCTTAGAGACTCATCTTGAATGTGTGTGCTGGCAACCCATGGCTGTGTGTGCTGGCAGTTACCATGACTCACATATCTGGCAAACCTCCTAAACTTATCAGACGTTCGCTAGGGGTGATATCCCACAGGCTTATTTATTGGGGGATGCAGGTTATGCACTGGAATCCTGGCTGATAGTGCCTATCAGAAATGTACACACACCTGCTGAAGAACACAATAATGAGGCACAAACTCAAACCAGAAATATCATAAGGCATGTGCTTGTGCTTTTGATGTTGCATTTCCAATGCCTAGATACATATGGGGAAGCCTTGCAGTACAATCCACGTACATGTACTGAAATCTTCACTGTCTGTACCATGCATAACAACATCATCCTGAAATAGCAGCTTCAGAAGGATCAACAAGGGGAAGGGGCACACATCCCACTACCAGTGGGAACAAACAACTGCTGTGGGTGTAGGTAGAAGTTGGCATGCTCAATATGCCCTTGCATTGGCTAAGAGGCAATGCATAGCACACTTACCACCTAAGGGGCTAAAACCTTCATGATATGCACATACATATAGTAGCATTGATGCCAGGCAATGCTCACAATCTTTATCTACCCATGTAATGGCTGTATACTCCTAGCATCAGACAGAGTCAGCCCTGAACTAAAACTGGAGCAACTGCTGGATTTACAAGGTAAGTGTTTTACCTGGAGTGTTAAAACAGAATTGTGTAATAATACAAATGAATGGCATATCCTTGCATGTTGTTACTTGGTAATGTAAGTAAGTAAAAGGTGAGTGGTTTGTACAGCAATGAATTTAACATGTGACAGCAGAGACTTATGTAAATATGTGTCCTCTATCAAGTAATAGGACTCAGCCATCAAAGAAAAAAACATTTATACCTCTCAAAAGTACTGACGGTCACCAAATGTCCTCAGGTTGGCATCATACTTTTGTACTGGGAAATCATTAAAGAGAGAAATTAGAAAGTCATGAGACACATTTCAGTTTTAGGCTTCACAGCCCTCAAAAGATTCATAAAAATACTGATGCAAAAAACTGTTTAGATTCTATCAACTTTTTAACTTCCTAAGACCAAAATATGTCAAAAGTACAATCAGCAAAACAACATCACAAAAACAGATATACTAAGGACTAAGTCAGCTATGCACCCTGAGCATCAGACACAAAGCTTATGTATCCCTGAATCCAAAAGATAGAAAACAAGGATGTGGCACAGTAATCACCACTTGCACAGAGTGTTTGTGTGTGTGTGTGTGTGTGTGTGGGGGGGGGGGGCAGGAAACCTAGGCTGGCACAAAAGGTAAGCGAGTGCATGTGAATAACAAAGACAAGCAGGTAGACATTTGGATGAAGTAACAAATGGCCACTGAGAAAGAATGAGCTTTAAGCTTCACAGCTGAACCATGTAACTGTTGTTTGTGTGCCTGTATGTGCCCACTAGGTGAAACTGGTGTGTGAGTGTCTGCACACAGCCACGTTCTGTACCAACTCTATACTTTGGAATGTCGGACAAGTGTGAGCCATACATAGAAGAAGTGGCAACTCATTGTTCTCATACCCAACCACTAGAACTGGCTCTGCCAGGAGTTGCACTGGCACATCCACACCCATGGTCAGATGCATTGCTACTATCTGTATATGATGGATGTCTGCTGAATGAGGTCCCCTCACAAGGATGCCCAGGACCATGATCCCCATGGCTTGACATGGAGCAGGGGAAGTAGTGCCACTATGGCAGTGTGATTGGGCATGGCCACATTGGCTAACAACAGATAATGTGGCTGACCTATACCCACATGGATGCCATTTCCCTCCTAAGAGATGATCCATCACAGACAGCAACCATTCCAACATGTCATTCATCTGATCCATTAAATTGGCAACATGGTGGAGGCAATCATGCTTAAGCATTTCTCTGGAGGACCTATTGGAACATGTCTGTGCCTCCATGATGGCCCTAAAGATATGCTGAGAAGCAGGGGAAGACACACATGGATCAGATGGAGGATGGACAGCAGGCCTCCTGCAAACACTCCTAACAACTCTCATGCATGGCATCTCACCCACACTTTGGCTACAACCAGAGTCAACAAGAACTGAAGCCATAGTAACCACACTGCCCTGATAGAGTGTCTCACTCTCTAACTGTCCAATATCTGAGGGCTCACTAGAATGGGTTGTTGTAGGTCTACTGGCTGTGTCCGATGGAATTTCAGGGGATGGTTGAATGTCAAAGTCAGTGTCAGATTTATCCTCTGCACCCCTTGACTCTGCCTTGGTTTTGCCACATCATCAGAGTCCACTGATACTCTGACATCAGTTGGTGGGAGTCCCACACTTCCACTGGCAGGATAATGTGTGATAATAAGCAACAAAAGCAGGATAAAATTAATACTTACACTACTATAGTCCAAGATATGCTAACAAACAAACAGTGGTGCCACTATTACAGACAGTACAACAATACACACAATAGTCATGACACGGATACCACAAAGTAAATATTTCTTTGAACTCCTCATCAGTACTGGCATAAAAATCTTTGGCTTACCATATGCAGATGATTGTAGGCTTCCTATGCTAGATGGTCCTCTAAGAAGTTAACCAAAATGTAAGGATACCTTCAGCACAAGGAATATTAATACAGGGGAATAAAAATGTTTGCCCTTTATATGTACATTAACAATACTTTTAACAAGAACTTGGATGACACGTCCACCCCAAGACCATGTGTATTCAACCAAACTGTGTTATTAACTGTAGAAATATACAACTATCTCCACCCCACCGCACCAAAAAAAAAAAATAAAAACAGCTTAAGTATTGCTGTCGGTATTTTACTATACAAGAAGTATTTAACAACTGAAATAGGTAAACCTACCTAGAAGCTCCTCCTAGGACATACTTGTCCTCCCTGAAACAGCAGCACCACCATCAATGACATGCTGCTGTACACTTTCCAGTGAGTTGTCTGGATCCCTGACAATGGACAGGAACTCTTCATTTGGTAATAGTGATGGCTCTGTAGCAGGTCCCTCCCCTGGTAGCCAACCATTCATGGGCAACTGCAGCTGCTATCCTCTGGGCCAGTGAAATTATGGCAGTGACCCTATGGGCCATCTGATCATATGCCCTGCTCTCCCCACCTACTGCATTCACATCAGCCACTATCTGCTGCCAAATTTGCATTTTGCCAGATATATCACCACATCCCCTCTCAAGCAGAAAGGCACCATGTCACCTAAATGTTTCCACAATGACTTCATTTTCAGGGCTACTGAAGTTGAATTTGCAGGGAGTGGGACTCCTGGATGCCATTGTCCTAGGTGATCTAAAACACAAAAGAAGGATAATACATATAAGTATCACATAAATAAATGTTCTGCTTTGATATAACACATAAAATATAGTATTCCTCCATTACCCACTAGAGAAACAAAAAGAGTCAAGATATTAAAATATTAAACAAGGAATTGTGTGGTTGTAACATATTACAATCACACACAAAGCAAGGCTGGATCCAAAACAAGGAGAGTAACAACAGCAAATCTTGTTTGTGCCAAAACAGAAAAGCAGCTTGACTCCTATAACCCCAAAACAAGAGGCAAATGACACATTTTGCTAAGAAAACATTAGTGAAATGCTAAATGTATTATAAAATAAACTGTCCCTGAATTATGTATACACATTTACCACTGAGCATTCCATTTCATGCAATTGCCAATCATGTCTACATGTGGCCAACACTCCTCCTAGAGAAGTGTATGAGCCATCCTAGAAGGGTAACACCCCTGTGTCATTGACAATGTAGGACAATTACATTTCATGGAAATAACAATAGAAGAGTGAAAAGAGAAAAATGGTTGTAACATTAACACTTGTGATGACAGGCTGTACATCTGAGAAAGTAAAATGCCCTGATAAACATACCTATACCAGCAGTACACATCTAAGAAATTCATACAGATAAAAATAACATTCGCTAATGCATATATGTATGAACAGATTTTTCTTATTGACATTTCAGCATATCCAGAATATAGCTGAAAAACAGAGGCATACCTTATCAAGATCAGTGGTCTTCTGTGCAGAAAAACCCCAAAGCAATATAGTCTTCTGTGTTATCCACATAAACAAGTCTCCTCACTTTCAGGTTTCCTAGCTACAGAAGTCCCTTTTCATTGTGTAGATTCAGGGCTGTGAGGATGGTGAATATGCAAATGAGATGTGAACTCATTACTGATTCATTGCTGAATCCCAAATACTTGGCTCCATGTAGATGTAAATGGGTCTATATCGCTTTGTTGAATCTCTATTTAGTGAATCCATCTTCATTTTAACAACTAACTATTCAGTGACAAAAATTAATCATAGAACTAAGTTTTCAGTGAAAACTTTCCTAGGTCAAAACAATGATTGGCCACCATCTGGAATTTGCTCTTTTCCCCACTGTAGTGCAATTTTGGAGTGGGTATGTTTAGTTAGGAGGGGTGTGGTAGTGCCGCCTCCCACATTGGGGGGGTGTGGGGAATATAGCCCCCCCACACACATACCTGGATAGGTGTTACGTTTTTTTTTTTTTTTTTTTTTTTTTAACGACCACTATGGTGAACTACTGTCAGTTTGCCCTGGGAACGTTTTTGCTAGTTTTAGTTTAATGATTAGTTTTTTTCACTGAATGATTGTTTGATGAAGAAGCATTCACTAAATAGTGATTCTGCAAAGTGATATAGACCCAATGTAAACATAGTGCAGGCACTCCCTCAGTGTTTGTTTCTAATGGATTGCAACTGTGAATGACTACTGTTAGGGAGAAGGAAAATACAACATCAGTTCAGACTCCCCTATCTCCAGTGGATGTGTCCGTCAGGTTAAACTACAAAGTGTAGAAGTAGTTGCATCAAGGTTTTAAATTTAAGTAAGCAGCACACATTTCACAGTTTCTGTAAAATAACATACAACCTCCCCTTTATTTCTTGACAACTATAAATAATTGCCATTTAATATCTTCACACATTTTAAGGACAATGATACAGAATGCCTTACAGACTGCATGTCTCAGATTACTAGTCAAATAAGGCAAGAATAAGCAACAAACACAGAGAGATAAGATGGAGCTTTCAGCAAGTGATAGAAATGGTTATGCAATAATTCCATGCACTAGTTCCGAAATTAATACATGTACAAACAGCCGTCATATGTTTTGTTAGTACTGTAGAGGATGTTGCTGTTGGTTGTAAGTGCAATGATTTTAGTTTTCTGCTGCAAATCTGTTTGTCTGGCAAAGAGGGAGGAGACACCCTTACTTTGTTTTGAAGGTCCATTGGAGTGAGAATTCAAATCTAGACCTGAGTAAAAATATTTCATGTTTACCAACATAAATTTTGTAGCTTTGTTTATTTAATAGATTTTTTTCTTCATTTCACCTAATTTTCCCTTGGTTGTGCTTTTTTATAAATACCAGTGTTTGCACGGTGTGTGGCTTAATGCAAACAAGGGACATGGATGATCACAATTAATGTCAGGTTTAACTGTGTTTATCTCATTTGCACAATGCTTAGCAGTGTGCAAACCTGGACTAGTGGCACACACAGGAAGCAGACAGAACACCTGTAGACAAGCTGTAGATAAGGTCAAAAAGGATACATTGTTGTAGTTTTTGCTTTCCATCACGCAATACTGCTAAGTGATAATGTGCATCAGTTAACAAGCTTCCTAAACACCTGCAGCCATCAAACCTCTGCAGACAGGATGCAGACAGTCAATACTTTAAATAGGATAGATTCTGTTA
The DNA here is from genome assembly GCF_019279795.1 of Protopterus annectens. NCBI lineage: Eukaryota > Metazoa > Chordata > Ceratodontiformes > Protopteridae > Protopterus > Protopterus annectens. The sequence continues at coordinate 902,317,389 of NC_056726.1, forward strand.
ATTCTGTTGGGCACCACACAAATATATTAAGCAGTGTTGCATGGCAATTAAAACATAGAACATAATAATGAATAGGGAACTATGCAGCTGTTATATAATAATTTTTGTAGCAGCTGGTATATGTTTAGGGCTATAATATATGTGGTCCTGGGTTCTAATACAGGAAGTGCAACATGTTTTTTTCTGTTGTGACAGTACAGTTATAGTAATGAATAGGAAAATATGCAAGTGTTATTTCAATATTTCTGTGGCAACAGGTGTAAGTGTAGAGCTGCCATACACATGGTCCTGGGCTCTAATACAGGAAATTCCAGATATTTTTACTGTTGTTCCACTTCACATTATATTAAATATTAATTTTAACACTTTATACATGATTATAAATTGTGGAGCTGATATAATTATATGTATGAGGGACAAGACACCCTTACTTTGCTTTAAAGGTTCAGATGTATGACTGAGGGTATACTGTCTACTATGTTTCTGTAAGTATAATTCTGCTATCTGGACTTGCATGGCCTTCACACTTAAATATGGCACATGCACAAATTAATCTATATACAAAGGGCCTTGTCAGATAGAACACATATATGGTTAACACCTAAATCTGTCATCTTTGTATATGAATGATTCATGACTATGTCTGAGAAGCACTTCTTCTGTGGAAATCACCACTGTGGAAGAAAATGCTTTGTCCCTGATGCATAGGTTTGGATCACACACTGTAAAAATTAATTTTAGCAGTGTATAAAGCCAAACACATATGTGTCAGGTCAGGACATTCATGCCCCCAGTGCATGTCAACAAAGTTAAATCACGTAATATTTACAACAGCAGACACCCCTCAAACTAATGCCAAGTGTCAGATTAACCTTCCCATTTCAAAAATTGCTTTTCTCCCTGTTTGGCACTGTTTCTCTCCACTTAACATTATAGAAATGTGGTTGGCATTTTCACTCAGGTTTGTGCACTACCAGTAAATGTGGTAACAGGAATTGGTGGGAAAATGTATGCTATTGAGCTGCTTTTGGGATTAGACATGTCTGGTGTTAGAAGGGAAGGTGCCCAATTTAGGGCACAGATTTAGGGTGTTCAGAAGTCCAGAATATTTACTGGACTCCTGGTAAAGCATCATAGCCAAAGGCTTCTGCAGGGGGACTAATCTAACTGAGGCTAGAAATAGTCTGTTCAAGGCTGTATCCAGTGCAACTGGCATCCATGCCCTGTTGAACAGTGTAGGTACCACTTCAACAACCTAAAATAGTGCAAGGAAGATACACCCTACCAGTGGCTGGATAAGTTTCAAACTAGCAACATTCCACAGTTGTGTAAGTATGCTAGAGAATTTTTAATACATAGAAAACTAAAGATAGGCAAGACTGGCATGCATAATGTTCTTTTCTTTTCACAGTTAATCCTGAAACTGAGTTGAATAGACAGTCTCATGCACATCATATGGAGAGACTGAGGGAAGCAAGTGGTATGTATGCAGCACAAGAGAAATATTATTGTAATTTTAAAAGTTAGAGATATATATTTATGTTTCCTATACAGTAGTAGCAAAGTAAGCATGCATATCCTAACTGTAAAAGCAAGTATTCATGCATAAGTCTGTAGAGCAAACCAACTTTAGGAGTCAAGTGTAAGTCTGAAGTCAGAGGTTGTGTGTTTAAATACCATGGGTAACAACTATACAATACTGCAGTTCTTTTATAATAGTACATAAATTGAAATCGATTCATAAATGCCCTGCTGTTAACTGTAGTCTGTATAATTGGACCAAGCATATGTGCAATATATGCACATTGCAAGAATTACTTTGAGCAATCCAGATTTATAGTTTGTAGTTGTTAGGTTGTATACTTTTAACACTTCAGATAAAATAGTTATATAGTAGTGATAATGCATTGTATGTCACATATGATGGTACTAATTTTATCTCTTTTCTTTTTCTCTTTTTTTTAATGTGTTATCAAAATGTCCCTATGTCATCCATCTGTAGCATATCACTAAATGCATCACAGCACAGCAAGGTAGGCCAGTCACATTGGATCACCCTACCCCAGCACCACCAGCTCCAGCACTGATGTCCAGTACATCTGGGACTCAACCAGGCAGTACTGCCTCTGCTGCCCCTACACTACCTGCACCCTCAGGTAGCATTACCCCAGCAGCTGGTACTTTGGTACCCTCTGGGAGTATTGGTGTACATAGGGATTTCACCACCCACCAGGAGATGGCAGGGTTGTTGTATAGGATCATGCAGAACACCTTTGGTGTATGCCCATGCCAGATGGAGAGACTGCTCTCCCTCAAGGTCTGTAGAAGGAGAATACATCAAGGACTCCAGCAGACAGCAGAGTAAGGGGACATTGATGATGACACCCCTGTGATGAGATCTAGATTCACATTGTCCCCATTTTTGATGGGCATGAGCTTGCACTGTCCCCTCCCTCACCCCAATCATGATGTCTTCCAAACTTTTGTGTCTCTCACCATCCTTATGTCTTGTCTTGTTTGTCTTGTTTGCATTTGCTTCCTCACCTACCCAGCTTACCTGACCCAGAAATACCAGCATCCCTTACCCAGCATTCCTCTCTTACTGAAGTAAAAAAACAAAAAGGGGCAACTGTCGCACAAAAAAAGATCATCTCATACATAGCTTTTCATTTCGCACACATGTCTTCTTGACATACTTGATTTGGTCCAGTTGGCTATACACCATGATTGAATTATTGCCACCCCTCTTTGTGGATGTGACAGTCTAAATTCAGCTAACATTATCACTGTTAAAGAAATGGATAACTATAGTTCATTCCTACTTGCCTCCTGCACATTCCTATATTGCTTTCCCATTGTTCTTCTCCCTGCCCCCCCATTTTACCACTTTCCTATCTGCCCCATTTTAACACATACAACACACATAAGTACCAAAAAAAAAAAAAAAAAACAATGCAGCCCTTCACTTTTTGGCCTCTATGTTTCCACAGAGTTTGCCATCTTGCACCGATGCCAGTCAACGGTGAACTTCGTTTTCTTGGTGTGGTTACCTCCATGCAATGCTGCTTAAACATACTGTGTTACAGCAACTCACAGTAACACACAGTGAAGGTAGTGTAAAGTATGAATTCATTACATTAACACTACTTATTTAAAGGTATTATATGCACCTGAATTTGAACCCTATATCATCTGGGCTGAAAAAGAAATTTGTCAATGCATTTACACCTACTATCATACGTTCAGCTTTGCAGCAGGTGTGTTTCATACACTCAGTACTACTTTCATAATTTTAGCAGTGAGCCTTACATTTGCACACTTTTTAACTATGCACAAACAGGAAAGCAGTAGAAATGTGTATCACGCATGTGCACTTTGCCAACCATTGCACAAAACCATTACTCAGTAGTGCATTATGTAAAGTGGACAACAGCATGTATTACTTTTGTTTACTGTCCAGTTAGTGTACATGACATGAAACTACATGTTGAAACAGAAAAAAAATGAAGGCCCTAGCTAAGGAAATGCAGCCATCTGTTACCTCCCCATGCACTGCATCCCTGGTCCCTCAGTACTTGTTCACAAATTTATCAACTACACTACATAAACTAATAACAAATGTTGCATTATATACCATGCAAATCTTTAGAATGACAATACACATTCAGATTTTCCAAAACTTGTAAGTAATGTGGGCACCTGCTTGAATATAGTATGTAAAACTATCTCTTAAAGTATACCTGCACATTAGAACACAACCACAAAATACTACACATTGCACACTCATCAATCTGGCAGAATGCAGTACTTGAAATATCTTGACAGTTAAACATGCCTATACATCCATTTCATGCAGGCCTCCTAAAATCCTCCCTCCAACATCCAGTACTGATGTCATCCAGCATAAGTTGCCTGCAGCCTTGTAAAACTCTGACTTGTGCCATGGAATTTGCGTAAAGTACTGAGTTCTCTAGTCTGTGTGCTTAGATTGGTAGGGATTCTGTTCTCACTGCAGTCAACTAGGACATGTGTGTGTGTGTGTGTGTGTGTGTGTGTGTGTGTGTGTGTGTGTGTGTGTGTGTGTGTGTGTGTGTGTGTGTGTGTGTGTGTGTGTAAAGCATAAGTGTGTATCCGGCAGTTACCACTCCAATTGCATTGACAATATTTTGACACTTGCACATGACTACACATCCATTTCATGCAGGCCTCCCAAAATCTTCTCTCCAAAATCTAGTGCACATTGCATCCACCATAAGTTGTCCTACAGCCTTATAAAATTTAGACTTATGCCATGGTGCTTGCTTAAAATACTGAGTTCTTTAGTTTGTGTACTTAGATAAGTAGGGGTTCTGTTCTCACTGCAGTCAACTGGGGTGTGTGTGTGTGTTTGTGCACCTGCTTGACATTGCAAAGAGCATTTTGCACCAGCATGTGTGACACTGTTATTACCACCTTCCTCACACCAGTCTCCTCTGATTTCATCTGCTATAGCTGATTTGCAGATGTGCAGTATTCCCATCAGGGCAGGGTCAGATACACTGGCCTGTAGTCCAGGCACAAGTCACCTTATCCTAAATGATACAGATTACAGTGACAGGGATTATAATCTATCCATATACGTCATGGCATGGTGTGTAGACCCTGTATTTTCTTAGTGAGAAACTCCTGTGGTCTCTCCATATTCTGCAGATATCCAGTGAGGTACATACAAAAGGGAGCATTATGCTCTATTACTGTTCTGATAAGGTTCGAGTACAGTGCTGTTATATCATCCTCAGATCTGGATACGATGGCCTGACTTATGAGATGCATGATGTAGCCTTTTCATACCACTCTGGACACGTGGTGGTCAAAGTTCAGATTGCTGTCTACATGTATTTCCAGGTCTTGCACAACTGGGTTTCAGTATAGAGGAGTGTTGTCAATGCTGTAATAAGCAGGGAATTCCACCTTTGCAGAAGGCCAACATAATGACACATTTGTGTTTATTTGTAGACCATGTGGCTCTGGCACCAGTTGTTTGTCTGTGTTAACCTGTCATGTAGTATTTTATCATTATTGGTGGACTCAATGATTGTACCTAATATGCAAAAATCAGCAAACATGGTAAGCCAAAGGCCGTATACTTTAGCCTGGACTATCAAGCAATGGATTCCAAACAGTAAAGGGCCAAGCAGAGATTCCTGGGGTATGCCAGTGGTAATAGGTCTTCTGGTAGAGATTGATTCACCAGCTTTCACAGCATGTGCTCTGTCAGTGAGCCAACAGATTAACCATCTAGTGATGTAAGGATTAATTCCCAGCTGAGAGAGTATTTCAATAATACCTGATTGAGGGATAGTGTCCAAACCCTAGGCCAACTCAGGATAGGCAGTATGCACTGTCTTACCTTCATCCAGGCCTATCATAAAGAATCAATGGGCTGTGACACCATCACAGATCACCTGTAGCAGGACTCAGCACATACACCTACCTGACATGGTTGAATACACACTTCAACACACCCTCCACACAGACTGTGTTCTCATAGGGTACCCAGAATGGTGAACATCAACAAGCATCCATTTGGGAGGGAGCTCAGCACCTGATACATGCATGTATAGACACTTCTGTACACTCCTTATCTGTGATGTAGACGAACATATCATCATGGACATTTTCTAAATGGACAATAGTAATATCCCCGTTGTGTGCAACAGACATGTATGAGTTGTTAGTTTTACATCCATGTCTGTTACATCTGTTTGATGTCCTCAAAGAAGTAATTGAGGGCATGCATGATGACATCACTATCATTTGACACAAATTCACACTGAGGTATTTACTCACCACTGTCGGATGTGGCCATAAAGTCCTATATCACCATGTGGGCAGACCACTGGATCATATAAGTGGCATCTAAATATGTTGAATGTGTGAAGTGACCTCTATCTTCGGTCCAGTGATCAGGTCAGATCCATACCTCAGGACTATCTGCTAGGCCCTTATCTGTTCATTATTTAAGTTACAAACATCAAGAATGGCCTACACATACTGTGTCCAAACAGCTGTCTGGGGGATTACAGATTGTGGGCAATTATTGTCTACAACTGTGATATTAGTATAATACAGACAGTATCAACACACACCAAAGATTGTTGCCACAGCCATGACAACACATGAGATGAAAAAAAAAACATGGTGGGAATTGTTACATTATGAAAACAAGCATACAACCCAAGGATAATGTAGACATCACACCCTATAAGCAGACCATTTGGTATGGGATCTGTGTCCTGGGCTAGATGGCATGTAGAACATCCACCAGCATGTGGCCACAGTGGTGACTACTCCCTTGAATGTAACACAGCTATTGAGTATGTGCCAGATATCCACATCAAAGACCATGATACCTCCATAATTCACAGCCTTCATCACACCAGTAACTGAATACAGTGCACCCTTCTTTATGTACCTCCCTATACATCTTCCAGTGATGTGTAACTGAGTGAGAAATGACCAAGGTACTTGATTCTGGTTACTCTGAAAGTTGGGTGCTGTATGGTCGTATTTTGGATGACATTATCAGTCTTTGGAGGGATACCAGAGAGAAACTGGATGAATTTTTTCAGTTTATTAACAATAGCACCACTTTTTTGAGGTTTACAATGGAGGTTAATAGTGAAGTGATACATTATTTGGATGTACCTTATCACTGATAAGGAAAACAAGGGCTTTGAGTCTACGTTGTATAGGAAACCCACCTATCCCAACTCCCTTCTACATTTTACTAATGGGCCTCCACTACATCATAAAAGGTCCTTAATTAAAGGACAGTGTGTTAGATTGGCTAGAATGGTGAGTTGTGATGATGTCTTTATTAAGGAGTGCCAGATACTTAAGGAAATGTTGCTGGTGAGGGGGTACCTGGAAAAACTACTTAGTGAGGTGATTGAGGAGGTAGTAAATAAAAGAATGAAGGGTATTTTTAAATGCTTGTTAGGAAATACTGCACTGTTGTCCTATGTGCAGCAAAATGGCACTGACACTGTGCAAAGACAGACCATCTACAAAGGAACCTTGATTTTATCATATAATCTTTGCTTCTATGGGATAAAAGAGGTCATGAGACATAACTGGAGTATTTTTTCAATAAATCAAAATATTAAGTCAAAAGTAGGGGGAAAACATACCATAGTCTATAAGAAAGATCTTTGTTTGAAGAATTTGTTGGAAAGTAATAGTGTTAGAATGGCTGAAAGGGGTATGCACAAATGTGGAAGATGCCACCAGTGTAATTTTATTTTAGAGGGTGAACGTGTAAGAATAGGTACTGGTCAGTATATTAAAATCACTACTAAAGGTTATTGTTTTACTTCTGGGGTGGTTTACATGGCAGTTTGTCAAGATGCTGAATGTTCTACATTAGTAAAACTAAGGGGGCATTTAGAAAGAGAATTTACCAACACCTGTATGGCATTTCAAGGCTAGACAAAACAAATGCACTTGCAAAACATGACAAAAGCAACGCAGGTTCATAGGTTCATAGGTTCATACTAGGCTATCTGCCCTAGGGCATTTATAAGCCTAGCCAGAGTGTGTTTGGCTTTCGCCACCCATTTTAAATGAATTTTGCTATGCCATTTTTCGAGGTTAGTATACTGTGCCTCTGTCTAACAGTGACACAGAAGTGATACCGGGGGTAAACCTATGATCTCCCATCCACTAGGACATTATTTTAAATACATGGCTATGGAAAAAGTTGAAATGGGTCCAAGAGGGGGACACTAAGATTTATTTTTGCAGTATAAAGAACTAAAGTGACAAATAAAATACAATGCCAGTGTACCCCAAGGCTCGGTAATGTGATTTCTATCAGTTGTGTTTTAAAGATGAAAGCTGAATTTGCTTTTTAAAATATTTTCTGCTCAGAGTATTTCAATTCAACTATATTGTGTGTCTTGTTATATGTTTAGAAATAATATATGTACTATGTTTTTAAGACAGGCTGGGTTGAAGGTGCTAGATCAATTGAAAATATGTCACTTTCTTATTTTATCATATAAGTAGAGAATGTGGTGTGATTTTTTCAATCTGAAGAAGTCATTTATACCATTGACAAAAGCGCTAAAGTGTGTTTTAATAAAGAGGATCCATCGTCCTGCAACTTGCCTTTTGGTTTGTTTTTCTAATTTTCCTGATGTGTAACTGATGTGTACCACCGTTGCCACATTGAGCTGTCACACATCTTACTGGCCATACCTCGGTATTCTTTTTGTTGCATAAACATTACTATCTGTTCGTGCAAAGCACCCATCAAGACATTGCACTAGATGCATGTGTAATACCTGTTCCAGTGATGTGCAGAGCACATACATAGCTGTTTGACAACATTGATGGCATTGGTTAAATTCATGACAGTGTGGATTGTGCCATATATATGCCATGCACACCAGTTAACTCTACTGTAGTGCTTACAATGCCACATACAGGGAAGCAGTGTCCCACCTAACATCTCCAGCAGATGTTACAGTGTCAGGACAGTGGGCTTGATTACTCCTAAACAATGTCACACCAGTACAGTGAGGTGCATGGCTCAGAAATGGTAAGCATAATAACAAAAAACAGCCAGCTTGTGTGCTTGATTACCCTCATAGATTGCTGGCATGTCATAATAGTTGTAGAAGTGTGTTTGTCCATAACCATCTAATGATCACTCAGAATTACATATGCAGTGTCGGAGTCATGGGATTAATGATGGTATTATTCTGATATTGTCCATGATTGTGCATACTTCTTTTACTGTTGTCCATGGGCCTGTAACTGTGTCCCACTTGTTGGAGACTTCTGCTAACATTACACTCATTCATGCAAATCAGTTTGCACAGCTTCACAATATGCACCCAACCCTAATTGCATATAACATCCCTGATAGATATCCTCTTCATTGTTCATGTCAGGATGCTTATCTCACAAAGAAATCTTCCCCATTGTTATGTCACCTTGTCTGACAGTCACATAGTATAAATTTCCACTCTGCAGTCAGTACTGTACCGTGTTGATATGTAATTAGTGTCCCTGCTACAACTGTCTTCCATTTACATGCCCTCATCTGCTGTACATTATGGTCTTTCACCTGTCCTCTTTGCTGTGTTCATTACTACAATTCATCTGTATGTCCCTATTCAATACACACACTTCCCCTGACTGTTTATTTTAAATGGCAGTCCATGTACCCTTACATATAATTTACACAACTTTTGTACCGAATGCCTGGATTGGGATTTTGCAATACTCTGCACTGTATACATTGTTCTGTAATGTGTTTGGACCATATACATTACTATGTGATAAACCGTGGTATTCATTGTGGCATTCAGCATAATCCTGCTAACCTAGTTTGCTCTACTGTAAACAAGTTTGCTATTTGTGTTGCTTTGCACAGTTTCCTGACTAGCAACAGTGTTGCCAGCCATGAAACTGTGCTTGTTTACATTTAAATGGAGTACACATAATACAAAAATGTTTATCACAGCTGAAAAACAGCAGTGAGCCACGAAAATGAAAGTTTTAAACAGATAAAGAAGCAAGGAGACAAGAGAATACTTTTAACTGAAAAACAAATCAGTTATATGATATACTCATTGGCAGGAATTCAGAGTAAACAAACAGCATGCCTCTATCCAGACTATGCTAGCTGCCTAGAACACAGAAACCTCACAAAAAAATAAATATATATATATATATATATATATATATATATATATATATGCACATATTGTACATATATATGCATTTGTTTTGATGCATACTCAGACAAACATGCACATATACGTGTATATATAGGTTTGCTATCAAAATGTTGATTACACATTGTCATTACCACTTATGCAAACTCCATAATCCGACTATTGAAAAAAAATTGAACACCAATATTCCAAACTGCAAAAGCGTGCCCCCTTTTTGACCTATGTTACCACATGTTTTTAGGTGTGGAGTGGTCAGAAATGCTGACATTTGTTTTTTTTTGGCATTCTGTAAAATCAGCAGTTTGGATTGCATGTAAAATCATCAATGATTAACAATTGACTATGTGCAATCAACATTTTGATGGTAAACCGTAGATCATAAATATCTATATATGTATATATATATATACACACACACACACACACACATATATACACACATACATATATATATATATATATATATATATATATATATATATATATATATATAAAACACACACACACACATATATAAAACACACATACACACACACACACACACACACACACACACACACACACACACACACACACAAACACATGCACAAATGTCACTGCATGTATGCAATATAAATATATGTGTATGTATATATATATATATATATATATATATAGAGAGAGAGAGAGAGAGATTTATACACACACAAACACATATGTGTATATGCAATGATATCTTTTTCATATCCGTAACTGTTTGTATGTGTGTCTGTGTATATTTGAATTCTCTAATGTGAATGGTCATGTTATTAGTAATATTTCTGTGTGGGTTTAGGTTTGGCACGTTATGCATTCACAAGGTTTGTGTAGGGGATTTTCATTGCAGTACCAATATGCTGTACTCAGCATACATCAATATATGCATTATTTTACCTTACAATTGAAAGGATGCCATACATGAATATATTCATACATACAGACATTTTATTACCTCTCTCTCTCCCTCTATATATATATATATATATATATATATATATATATATAGTGTTAGTATATATAGTTAGGGGCTGTAGGGGCACAGTGGGGTGGGGGTGGGGCATAGCCCCCCACTTAATTTGATTTTCTGTTGTCTACTTTTGTTTTACATTATATGGTAAAAGCCAACTAGGTGTGCCCCCCACACACCCCCTAACTATATATACTAACACCAGGATCGCACTACAGTGGGGAAAAGAATATATACCTCTGACTTGCCTTAGAGTACTACTTGTCAGTGAAATGAGTTTTAGGTGAAATGATCTTTAGCTGATTTGGTCTCAGTGAAATGGGTGTCAGTGAAATGGTCTTTCACTGAAGTGATACAAATGCATATATATATATATATGTGTGTGTGTATACTTATATATATATATATATATATATATATATTTTTTTTTTTTATTTATGCACACGTAATCACACTGGTTTATCTGCATGACGTTACATATGTATAAGTGTTGACAGTGTAAGGAAGCAAATATCAACTCAGAGGAAAGGAAATGAACAGAATGAAAATATGCCTTATGCATCCTAAAGATGATTGATCTGACATGCAATGAATAGTAATGGAATTAGTAATGTTGTTTATTTGCATTGGTCAACAGATGGAACAATGCAAGACTTCTGGAAACACTTGCAGAACAGTAGACTTCTGATAAACATGCATGTTACAAACATCAACATACTGTTGACCAAAGTGTAGTACCTCACTATGCTTAAATGCTTTGTATGAGTCACTTGCTCACTACTGCTAAATTTAACACTAGTCTTCATCCTGATGTGTTGTGTTCTAGTATTGCTTGTCATAGAAGTATTCTGCAATGACCTTTGCACTGACTGCATGTTTACAGTGCTATGTAATTTTGATGGCTTCATTTTTTTTAACTTTTGCTATGAAATGATACTGGTGTTTTCCAAAATAATAATAATATTTTCTGTACTCCATACATGATCATAAGCAGCACCATGTCTTTCCAGAAGTCCACCTGGAGGAAGTACCTTCTATTATTTCATGCTGTTCTGTACGGTCCTGTGAGCCAGTCATTGATAATGATGTGCATTCTTTGGACAGCAATACTGTAAGTTGTATCATGGTGTTATGCACATCTGAAAACAGTAATGGCATTGCACTTTCTCCAGATATTCTTGATCTAAACCCATCTTTTTTCCATGTGTCACTACCACTATATATGTGTGTCAATGGAATGGAGTTATTAGATATGCCATGCTGTTGTTCCAGTACACCAATAGGCTGATATTGACACAGCTTATACTCACTCTACTTATATATTTTATTGATGTATATGTTTTCAGTTCAATGTTACTGTGTCTTTTTGCTGTCCTATATTTTAAATAGTGATTGTCTAATGTTGTCGGTATGTCATAAAACAGCATTTTAAGTATTATGACTGAATGTCATGCACTTGTTTTAAAATGAGAAATAATTGAGCACCTATTTGTGTTAATGTCTACATCAGGATGCAGACCAGTATAAAAACTAACAGTAATGGGCACGTGATTCATGCAAAGCATTGACAGCACGGCAAGTTAATATACCTTTCTCAACACCGTGTTAATGTATACTGATGTGTTTGTGTTTAAAAAGATCTTTCTCATCTGTGAATGTAGAATTACTCTGTTATTTTTTAAGGGTGTCTTAAATTACCTCAACTAAGCATCTCACTTAGTATGTCTTAGCAGTGCAGTGATGTTGTATGTATGATGTAATGATATATGAGTCCATAGGTACACAAATTTAAATGCCCAACATGTGTGATGTGACTGTTCAGTGTGAGATACTCACTCCTTCAAATTGTAGAACACCTCCCTGCTTAACATTACAGTGATCTACACCTGTACAATCACCAGTAAACAGGTGCAGTAAGTGAGAAAGTCCCCAAAGCCATCAGTATCAGGGTACATATGTGATAATGCCATCAAAGAAGCAGCTGATGAGGTGGCAAACCAAATAAGACCAGGGTCTGCAATGATAGGTGCACATTCATACCATTCCTACAAGTTTTGCATATGTGATAAAAGAGTGACATGTCATTAATGCCATCATTTCACGCTGCTGCAGGTTCCCTGCTCCTTCAAAGTACATCATACATGAACTCCTTTACCTTGTGTACCACTCTTCTCCAAAGTAATTTTTATCTGTATTTGTCACCTGTGGTTAACCAATAACACCAGTTTTTTCAAGTAATGACCCTTTGAGGTGCTATGACACCCTTCTTGAGGTATATTACACTTGCTCAGAGTATGGATACCAGAGAACATGGAGAAATCAGCTAGAGTCTGGAAACCCTGTGCAAGGCAATCTTCCCATGTCTGCTGCAATACTTACATCAGGATGCCCCATCTCAAGAACATCGTGTTTGTTTGATGATATGAAAATGTTGCAGCCGTCAAGGAACATGTTCAGGAAAATACAAAAATAAATTATTTTCCCATCAATTTCTGAGCAGTGGAACCAGACACAAATTAAGTTACTGAATGACATAACTTCACTTCCAGGAGGCATTCAAATAGGAGGTGATACACAATATGGCAGTCCAGGCCTCTGCACCAAATTTGGCTGCTACACTCTAATGGAACTCCATGTGGGTCATGCTATTTCTGTGAAGGTGGTGCAGATAAGGACATTATGACCCACTGATAATGATTTCAGAATATGAGACAACACTGATAACCAAGGTCTTGTACCTCCTGTGTTATTTCTTGTTTTCATATGCTTTAGAGCAACGTGGTAAAGAATTCTGCTTGGATGGAGCTCAAGGGACTGAAAAGATTCATCACATATCTTATAGAGGAACAGCACTTCAGGGCTGATGCATTTGTTACTGTTTCACACAGACAAATTAATGCATGGTTGACAGGGTCACAACCACGTGCAGGAGTAGCTCACTACTACCATGTGTGGCATGTTGCCAAAGGTAATAACTCATATTAGAAATGGCACGATGAATCATAATGGATACAATACTGCATCATACAATAATGCACCTTTCATTTGTGCAATGTATTGGCAGCTGTTTGTAGGGCTTACTTTATTTCTATAGCTGCAACTTAATATTGCAGTGCATTACTTTCAGTAGGTCACAGTCAGAAGAGGTGCCTGCATACTGTATTGACTTCCATGAACAGTTATGGCATTTTGAAAATTCAGAGAAATTTCACCATGACACTGAACCAACATTTCAACATGTCTGAATAACTTTTTTGATATAACCAGGATCTGCTGGGCAGACAGATATGTATTTCAGATGATTCACATTCTCTGGAATATGTTCCCCAACCATGTGAAGCAAGGTCCCTCTTTAACCCTATTTAAGCATAACTTGGAGCTGTGGATGGGAAAAAGGAAATTCAACCCTGGTATGGTGCATATCTCTCTGATGGACAGAGGGAGACAGTACATCATGTCATGAACTAAAATAACCCACAATATAACTGATTAAAACATAAAACTTGTGTGTCACATTTGGGTTTCATGGCTAGGCATATAAAGACCGTAGTGCTCATTAGCCTAGTATGCACCTATGAACCTATTCAGCCTATGAAATAAAATTTAACTGAGGCCAGCTTTCATATTCCAGGGCTTCCCAGATGAGTTACAATTATCTGCAAATAGTGGTGCTACACAGTTGTGCAAATAAGGTCAGCAAAAGGCATTTGCAATGAATATGGAAAAGCAAACCAATTTTTAAAAACTTTTCATAAAAGAGTAAGTTGTATAAAGTTCAGCATTATGAACCTGTGAACTACTTCACAAAATCATGATGGAACAGGTAATATTGAAGTAAAACAGCACTTTCTCATTACAGTTTCTGCTGGTCAGATACTTGGCACAGCAACCCCCCCCCCCCAAGCCCTCAGTCTGATTAGGATGTGGTGTAAGAGATTTCAGACATGTTGTATATGCAGTAAGATATACTTTTGAACAAATGACTGTGTTAAGCTGGTGTTTTAGTTATATCTCTATGACCTAAACAAAATTGGCTTCATCCAGTGTAACTATTACAAGTCTTTCCTGCAATGGTAATGAACTATACATTTGTAATTGCAATTCATAAATCCAGTCACCATTACTAGTACCTGTAACCTAGAACATGATTTACAGAGTTTTATATATATATATATATATATATATATATATATATATATATATATATATATATCTATATATATATATATATATCTATATATATATATATATATATATATATATATATATATATATGTATAGAGAGAGAGAGATTAGTATTTTGATATAGTTATGTGACATTTGTATATATTATTAAAATCTGTTACTTTATGGATATTCTTTTTTGTTCAAAAATGCATATATGAAACATGCTCATAACTTCCAATGCTCATAGGCTCAGGTTTATAGGTGAATACTAGGCTACTACCCTGAAGGGCTATTTGAAGCCTAGCTAATAACTTGAGGTCTGATTCAGACCTGCGCCTTGTGTTTATGAGGCAAAGACCTTAAACATTATACCAGTCCCACTCCCTTATCCCAAACCAACCCCTTATGCATTTCTTAATGCCAGTACAAGCAATATTTTCAGGTACACAGATCTGTCTTTGCAAATACCTGTATTTATGGAAACATAATTTTTTAAATATGACTCAGTTAAGAAACCAAATATTTTACTTACTATAGAACTTTGGCCTTCTTGCCACAGCATGGTCTACCCATTCAGCCAACTGGTCAACCCTACACGTCTGTAAATCTTCATACCTGCGACAGCACTGCTGGCCCGAGTAGGTTATACCTGTCAGGGTTGACAGGTGGTCACCCAGCTCTTGCCAGATATTATTTTTTTCCAGGTGCTATTTCTTGTGCATGCCTTGATCTTCTCTAGGTATGAATCATACACAAGGTGAAATATGATCAAGGTCTCTTTATCAGACCAGCTAGGACTGCGGACGCATACCTTCAAGGGTGCTGCCATCTTTTGAAGAGACAGAACAAGAATGAGGAAAGTATGGCGAGGGCTGTATTAATCAGGGTTAGAACCACTCCCTGTAGTGTGTGACATCACCTTAACCAAACCCTTTTTGCTAGCATGGTCATTACATCATCTGTTGATACTACTGGCAAATTTGGTGTAACCAAAACTGCTTTGTCACATAGTAATTGTTCTTAAAGGAAAATGTCTTTTCTTTCCATGTGTCATAAGCATTTTAATATATGATTAATGACTTTCACTGATAATGCTTATTGGTAAAACTTATTTTTTTTGTACCCTAACAGCAGTATGTGTCACGCAGTACAGCAAAAATGTTGTTTACTTTTTTAGGGTGTGTGGGGGGGTTAATAAATGTCGATACGTATGTGATTTTTCACTTTTACAAATTTATGATTTGAATGTGAGGGAATGATACACAGTATTGGATGGACAGGGATTAAGCTTCAAATTGCTGCAAACCTGACATTCAGATGACTCTGTTTTTTTTTTTTCTTTTTAACTACATTCTTATTTTGGCTAACCTTGGGCCATTTGGACATTCCTATAAAAAGCCTGGGATAGCTGTGGAGTGCTGCAGACTTTAGAACTATCCACAGCACTGGGTTTTGAAATAAGTTTGTGTAAAGTTGGACATGTGCACATGATAGTCAAATGCTGGAATTCACCAATATACCTCAGCACACAGTGGTGCGGTAGCGTTGTTACCTCATAGCAAGAGATTCTCCCATTCGATTCTCGGCTGGAGTGTGGGGAGTGCCTTCTGTGTGGAGTCTGCATGTCCTCCCCGCGGTTGGGTGGGCGTTCAAAAGACATGTGTAAATGGGCGTGCCTTCGTTGAATGTTGAACGTTGTGCTGGCACCTCAGCATTCATGAAAATATACTGCCAATCATTAGTGGACCGGAGTTCCGCTGTGGCGACTCCTAACTGGGAAAAGCCGAAAGACAACAACAACCTCAGCAAGCATATGTATATTTTTACAGTTCATACAAATGCATATAAATTAGCCTAACTTGAAAATAACACATGTAAATGGCTTTGAATTTTCACCAATAAGTTGAGCATTGCCATATTCACTTGGGAGTAGCAGAGAAATGTGATAAATGTACTAGGATACTGTAGACATACTAAAGTACAGAAAGATTTTTTAAATTATTTTATAAGAAACATAAATTATTTTAATATTGATTTCAGGCTGACTTCAATGATTTTAGATGCATATTGTGGTGGTACTGCAGTAGCGTTGTCGCCTCACAGTAAGACGCTATCCGGTTCGATTCTCAGCTAGAGCATCTTCTTTGTGGAGACATGCGTGAATGGGCGTACCTTCGTTAAAGGTTATGCATCAGGGCTGGTAACTTGGCACGTAAAGATCAACTACCAATCATTAGCGGACCAGAGTTCCGCTGTGGTGACCCCTAACAGGGAAAAGCCGAAAGACACAACAACATCGTGCATGTTATGATAGCACTGACTAGCTGGTAAATTTCTGCCATTTTGAAGTTGCATTTCATAACAGCAGCATGGAAGTGATTAGAGTTAACAGAAAATGATCATTACAGATCTATAATTTACTGATTGTGCATACATGGCAAGAAATGTAGTCATTTATTAGAGAGCTTTTACTGCTCTAAGGACATGAGCAGGCATGTGAACTGAATCTGATATTTTGGTAGTGGCAATGAGTAAAAATGGCATTAGCAGTACATGACAATGGCAGAGGATAGGGCAAGGATGGTTTTTGGTGACAAAAGTGGTTGAAAGAACTGCAGTTACTTTAGGTGGCACGAACAGCTGGCTTGTGTTTGGCACTTTAAGAGGTGATCTCATCCAAACATTACTGTCACACTTTCTGACTGTGGCCCTGTACTAGTGATGTAGAATAAGGGATCAAAGTATAGAAAGGATAACTTCGGCCATGAGGAAAATCATGTTCTAATAGCAACACTTATCACATATCGGAAATTTCTTTTTGGTAAAAACGGCCCAGAAAAGCTGAGAGGAGCAAGCCCTGGAGTCAAGTAGTTGTTGAAATCAATGCAGTTGGAGCAGAAATTGAGAACTGGAACAGTGCGAGAAAAGGGCAAATTATATTTTTGTACTTGGTTATTTTAACAGTACTCATATTTCCTAACCTCTTCTGATACTGCAAAAGCTGTTCTGAGTTTGCCAAAAATATTTCTAAGTTTTCCAAAGTTTTTTTCTGTTTGAAGAAGTTTTTGAACTTATTTCCAAGGATTCCTGATACTTCAGGAGCTCTGTCTTTTGTTGTAAAGCATTTATTGCTGCACTTGAGCTCAAAACCAGTTTGTTTTACATTAAGAGGGTTTTATTATGCACTCTGGTGGGAGCAGACAGCTGATTCAACCCATTCAAGTTGAGAACTGCTGGTGGAAGGTTTATTGCATGTTTATGTGATTGGCCTGAGGGCTTAACTGTGTAATAGTCTTTCATCTTGCTGATATAAAGGCCTCCCATTTGCACATCATGCAAACCCAGTTACCGTGCCTTGTAAAGAATCAAGCCTCTCCGGTTTAAAATCCTCTACAGGGAGCACTCTCCATAGTTTCCCACTGTTCATAGCTGCTCTAAGAGCAGCCAGGTTGTGCAGAGGACAGCACTACTGCAAGTCATCTTATAGCAAATTACTAAACAATTTCACTTAGACTTTTAAGTGACTCTCCCCTACTCCTTCTTATCTACTAAGGATCTGGCATAAAGGATAGGTGCTTCCCTGTGATCTCTGTTTCTGTCCTGGTGGATATGGGCTTCCTGACACAGTGTAGTAACTGCCTCATTTTCACAGACAATTATTTAATTTTAGAATGGACAAACACAGTCTCTGAGAGATGTAGGTCTACAATGTTATTGGAGGCAAAGCTATCACATTCACACACAAGAAAAATGCATGCCAGGTTGTCTGAGTTACACCCCTAACTCTCACTATGAACACTAAGGAACAAACACATAGATCCACATATGTGGAGGTATTCACATGTAATCTACAGAAACCTCCAAGACGTCCTTAAAGCATCTCCCACTAGCCCTGCACACACTCAAAAAAGGCACTCACTCAACACATAACTGAAAATCAGAGTAGCCCAGCTTCCAACCATTCTAGTTATTGCGGACTCTCATTGTAAGACATACTGATGTCCCCCTTACCATGGTAAACAAGAAGAAGAAGATCACTATGACCTGTCTGTCTGGAGCTATGATCTTTCAGAATATGCATGCACTTAGGTCTTTAAACTACGAGTACCAGTATGACACAGTCCATGTGGGTGTAAACAACCTAAGACGTACCTCACTGAACTGCATGAAGGGATGGTGCAGCTCTCTAAATATGTGTCCCAGACAGGTGTGAATCTAGGCTTGAGTAGCATCCTACCTTCACCAATGATGGCACCACAGTAACAGGAAAAACACGATTAACTTCAACAACTGTCTTAGTTTTTGGTATCACAACAAAAGGGATCCAGTATATCTGCCAACCTGGGAAAACATGATCAGAAAACCATGATGCTTTGCTAGGGATGGTTTGCACTTGTCACCACCAATTGGCTTCTGGATACTGGCAACATCTTTAGCTATCCCCACAGTTCCTTTTTAGGCTGTGCCAAGTTATTAAACCCTCCAACATAACAAAAATCACTCACAACTACCTAACATTACTACTCATCAACTCTAGGAGCTTAAATAAAAAGCTGCACTCCCTGGAAGTACTCCTCACCCTGGAGAATGCAGACATATGCACAGTCATGGAAACATGGTTCAGAAACCTGGAAAGCACCCCGGCTATCAAAGGTTACAATGCCTTTCATATATTTTGTTCCCCCTCAGCTCAAGATGAAACAAGGCAGTGCCTCAGTGTTTATAAAGGACAACTACACTGCTAGACTGATCAAACAACATGACTTGCTTAAGCTGCTCTAGTTCCCCAACTAGAGGTACAATGATTGGTGGAAAAGCCATGGTCTAAAACTAAATGCAAAAGATGCATTATCATTCTCTTTGGCAAAAAAAATGATTTCCCTACAAATTACAATATTGACAGCACCCCCTGAGTTCCAACTTAGTAGTGCAGGACTTAGGAACACAGGCTGACAGCAATCTGAACTTTGACCACCAAGTTTCCACAGTCATAAGGAAAGCCTTCTATGTAGTGCACCTCATAAGCAAGGGCATAAAATCTAGATTAAGGGATGTTATAATGTCACTGTACTCAGTCCTCATCAGACCACTAATAGAGTATAATGCACCCTTTTGTGTGTACCTCTCCAGACATCTGCAGCACCTGGAGAGACCTCAGAGGTTTCTCACTAAGAAAATACAGGGACTCCAAACCATGACCAACATGGACAGGCTGAAAGCCCTGTCACTTTACTCTGTATCTTATAGGATGCTGGGAGGTAACTTGTGCCTGGCCTATAAGGCAATCTCCAGCCCTGCCCTAATGGAAATGCTGCACATCCAGAAGTCAAATGCCACAAGAGTCTCTCACTCTAGGGATCTCAACCTAGCTTGTGACATTACCAGAATATGCTGGAGAGACAGATATGTCTCCCAGAGACTGCCAGTTCTCTGGAGTAGACTTCTTATTCATGTAAAACACAGCTCCTCATTGACCCAATTAACACACAACCTACATAACTGGATGTGAGACTGAAAATTCACCCCTGGGGTGGTAGTCATGTCCCTCATGGACAGCAGTAGTTGGTGTTGAAAACAAACCAGCTCTGTTCATAAATTTGTTCTGCGAACTACTGAAAAAGAATAAATGGGGATACTTGGGATTAACATGGCTAGGCTCTAGGGCCGTTAGCCTAGTACCCTCCTATGAACCCATGAACAAATATCCTATACCTAGTATTCATGAACATGGAGGGATGCTGCTCCCTCCCATGCATTAACTCCTCCCTGGTAAGATCTGACCATAAAATGATTTCCTTTAGTGTTAAAACTTACCTATAACCCCATCAAACACTAAACCTGTTAAGAACTTTGCCAAGGCCAGTTACCTCAAACTAAGTGACAGCTTATTAAACTTCAAAGTCCCTTTGAAACCAGATGACACTGAGGCCTACTCTGAGCTGTACACAAAAGCACTGTACAACCACATTCATAACTGGAGAGGAGGCGATACTGGTCCAAGTCAAAGTTATGATTACTGGCAAAAATAAAACACCCTGGTGGACCTTTAGCATACATAGACTATTCAACAAAAGTGAAAAAATGCTCCCCAAAACCAAGAAGGAGCAAACAAAACAGTACAAAAAGACACTCACCAGTCTAAACAAACAAATTAGAGGACTGGTCATATCTTCCAAAGCAAACTACAAGACAAAGATAGCCTCGCAGGTGAAAGATAACTATAAGACTTTTTTAAAATGATGTGTGTAACCTCAGGGAAAAAGCTCTCAGCATTGTGCTGAGTTAACAATGAGCAGCAACACTTACACCCAGCCTGAAACTATAGCAAACCTGCTGGCTGGCAAGGTTAGTTCAAACCTTCACCCATCACCTCCTACTGCAGCCAAAGAAGTATCCGCAACCATCACCGTACCTGTCATTATGAGAGAACAGGTCCCTACTGCATTTGCTAAAGCCATGGGTCCCGACAACATTACAGGGTGCTTCTGAAATAGCTTAAAATAGAATCTATCAGAGCCACTGAAAACTCTCTTTAAACACAGCCTCCAGATGGGCTTTGTCCCAGAGGAATGGTGGACTGCAACAGTTATCTCTCTGCCCAAGGAAAGCCTATGAACTGACCCAGGGAACTACAGGCTCATAAGTTTGACCAGTCTTATCTGCAAGGCCATGGACAGAATTATCATGGACCTGATCAATAGTGACATAGGAAATCTCCAAACACTGGACCAGACCCAATTTGGCTTTGTCAAAGGGAGGTCTTCCCTGATCAATCCTGTAGACTACTTTGAGAAAGTCACCAGGACCATGGATAGGGTTTTTTCTAAACCTGGCCAAAGCCTTTGACAGAATCCGCCACTTGGGGATCATAAATAAACTTATTGGGTTAGGCATAAACCTCAACATTGTCAGATGGATAGAAAACTGGCTCACTGATAGGACACTTGTTGTCTACATAGAGGAATCCAATTCTGATAAGAAACATGTTACTAACAGTGTCCTACAGGGCTCAGTGTTGGGACCCCGCCTGTATGGTATGTACTTCTCTGAAGTGAAGGCCAATGCCAAGGACCACTGACTCAACAAGTTCACAGATGACTCTAAGCTGGGAACAATCACGGAATCCCCAAACAATGATGACATCCTACAAACAAGTCTAAAATTGACAAAAGACTGGTGCCAAACCCATGGTCTTTGACTAAATGCTAAAAAATGTGTAATCATACCCTGCAAATATAACGCTAGCAGTACACCTCTAAAAGTAGACCCAGTGGTGAGGGACCTAGGAACGCAGATAGACAGTAACCTAAATGTTGACCACCAAGTTGATACAGTCATGAGGAAATCCTTCTATGTGGCTCAGCTTATAAGCAAAGGCATAGCATGAAGCTCAAAGGAAGTCATATTGCCATTGTATTCAGCCCTCATCAGACCTATAATCGAGTACAATGCTCCCTTCTGCATGTACCTATCCAGGCACTTACACCAATTGGAGTGGCACTATAGGTTTATCACTAAAAAAATACAAAGTTAAAGACACTTCTTATGCAGACCAACTAAAGTGCCTATCCCTTTACTCCATCCCTTATCACTTACTGAGAGGTGACTTATGCCTGACCTGCAAGGCATTCTCTGATCCACCCCGATGAAAATGTTACATATTTGCAAGAAAAATTATATAAGGGTTATGCTTTCCATGGACTTGAACCTTATTTGTGACTCTAACCGAACTTCCTGGAGAGACAGATTTGTATCCCAAAGGCAACCTCATCTATGGAATAAACTTCCCATCTTAGTAAAACAAAGTCTGTCCCTCACTCACTTCAAAAATAATTTGGACAAATGCATGGGAACTATAAATTCACTCACAGGGTACTGCCCATGTCCCTTATGGACAGAGGCAGTCTGTAAAATGACTCAGGGCTCCTACATGCAAAGATCTATTACACTGATACTATCCCCATCCCATATCTGGTGAATTAGGATATAATATTGTTATAGCCTGGGTATTATTGGCTAGGCTTGTAAAGGCTCTTGTGTCATTACCCTAATAATCACCTATGAATGTATATGGTAGATCATGCAAGACCCAAGGCCAGGCAAACTGCAATTTCCCATACCACTACAGGGGGCCTTCAAATATTTTTTAGTTAATGCCATATGATGAATAGCTTCTGTACATCCATGGAGATGACTATGACACAGAAGCCAGTGCAACAAGAAAAATTAGAGGTGGTGAGGACACTGCTTCATCTTACCAATGTCTACAGGAGGAGAACACTTATCTACTCATGAAAGTTGGTTAAAATCAGTAACACATAGTAATATAGAGATCCTTGAATGCTAGCAAGGAATGGTCTAATTAAACATGTTGCAATTCATTATTATTAGGTGATGCGTGTACATCAGCAAACAATGAAAATGTAGACAGTATGCATGGTAAGTTTCCCACTGATCCCCTTGTAAGCATACTATACTTTACAGTATGCTGTTGCATTATTATTGCTTTTAATGTCTTGTAATAATTTACAGCGTCAGCATCAGAAGCAAACAGTTCTGCTATACCAATACATTTGGATGATGTCAGCAGCAGAGTAGATGTGGCTGCTGCTGCTGCTGCTGATGATGACATAGTTATATTCATGAGGCTGCCTAAGGGAGTTGTACACAGTCCCCAGGTTTAATGGCAGGTTTTCTCACCACAAAATGCGTAAACAAAGAAACAAACTCCAAAATAAGCCTTGTGTTTTGTTCTGGAAGTTCTCTCACCATACAACATGTTAATAACTTTGCAGAAAGTGACAGTGCAATACAAACTGAAGCACAACTTGACATAGCATATACGCTTGCACCAGAGGAACATCCCTGCATCTTTTTACTAGTATCTGAAAACTTAGAGAAACACTAACACACAGTCAGAGGCCACAATGTCCAGTGTGATACCATTACAAAGGATAGTCAGGTGCAGAAATGTCTCAGAGCTACCTCAGGAAATACGTTAAGCATTGACTGCCCAACAGGAAATTTGTTAGAGCTCAGAGCACTGCCACAGAGAGTCAGCAGGAAATAGCCTGCATCCTCCAGGGTATGAGTGGTGATTTTCTGAACTACTTCGAAATGGCAAAGGGCAGTGATAATGCCATGGCCACATTGATGCATAGTATGGTGGCACATCAAGCATCCTTGGCTGCCTCCATTCAAAATCTAGTTAGAGCATACCAGAGTCAAGCTGAAATAAGTCTTGCCAGTGGCAGGGAATAGGGTACTTTCAGGACACGTGGGGGGAAGATCACATGATACTACCATTGCTTCTCAAGACAGTAGTATTAGTAGTCAAAGTGAACAATAACAATACATGTCACACAGGCCATGTCAATGGTCATCTATACCTAGCATATCCTCACATTCGAGGTCACAATCCCGGTTGTGTAGTAGTGTTAGGTCAGTGACAGCAGGATCACCTGCATCAAGTAGGTCAATGCATCGAATTAACTAAACTTACAGTTTTCATGGCATTCCCTCCTCCAAATCAATTGCATCATCACCTGACCTAATCATAAGAGATGTGTATGACTCATTTGATCTGGAACTACTGTGAATTAGCTTCATTGACACAGCTTTCTGTTTAGTTGAAATTGGGGTTTGGAAGGAGGAGCTTGAATATATATATATATATATATATATATATATATATATATATATATATATATATATATATATATATATATATGCATTGCATCCCTGTAAAACTGGTACATACACCATCAATGGACATTTGAAAAAAATGCTGCATGGATTATCATTCCTACAGGTGGCAGGCACCTAAAACAGAGTAATTAACAAACATTTTCAAGAGAAATATATCACAAGCAAATGATACATTAAAATGGGTATCTTGCCATGTAAACTTACACTCCTCACTGCACAAATGACAAAAGTTTCTTAAGTCACAATTTATTGTGTTTGTTTGTGTCTTTCGGCTTTTCCCGGTTAGGGGTCGCCACAGTGGAACTTCGGTCCGCTAATGATTGGTAGTTGATTTTTACGTGCCGAGTTACCAGCCCTGACACACAACCTTCAACAAAGGTACGCCCATTCACGCATGTCTCCACGCAGAAGACGCTCTAGCTGAGAATCGAACCGGACAGTGTCTTACTGTGAGGTGACAATTTATGATACTATAAAATTAATCTGATGTGCAGTGCAACATAATAAAGTGAGACAACATGGCATTTATAAATAAATAATTTTATACATTTGTAATGTGTTACCTCTTGACATATTTCAGTGTTGTCAATATTCCTACCTTTTGTATAGTTAAGTAATCATTAGAACAGAAGTTATTCATTAAAGCAGACAAACATGAATTATTTTCAGTCCGATGCCTTTTGACATCACTAAACAGGAATTAGTGAGCACTTGGGTATATCAGTAATATGACTATTATTCAAACAGGCAACAAAAAAGTATTTTAAAATGAGTGAGAATGTCGGATGAGCAATGACAGCATACCAAGCACCACACAGCATAGCCCGCAAATATCACTGCATGCATCAATTATACTCTTTGTATGTTTTACAAGAAAGGAAACACTAACCTGAATGTCATGGTCCATAGTTCTGGACTAGATGCTGCCTGTTAACATGTGCAGGCACATGCCAGGCATGAGTCTGTTGCATGAGATCCCTTACTAATGCTGCCAGCTGGTCATCATTAGTCAAAGTAGGACTAGAACTGGGAGCTGCAGTGACAGTGTGGGTCACCTTACCACCAAACTGGTGCATGTTCACATTATACAGAATGCAACAGGCAGTGAACATCGTGCATGCAGTAGCTGGGTGATACTGAAGGGCACACCCAGACTCATCCAAGCACCTGTAACAGTTCTTCAGGAAGCCAAAGATCCTCTAATGACAGTACAGGTCTGGAACAGGGATGTGTTACATGTCTCCACTGTAGCTCCACTTGGATCTCTTACTGGAGTCATGAGCCATAGTTCCAGTGGATATCCAGTATAACTTGAGAAAGAAAATAAAAAAAGAGAAAAAAAAGGGGGGGGGGGACAAAATAGAAAAAAAAAAAACAGTATTCAGCAATACACTTTAATATAAATAACTACTGAAATACAATATACAAAAAAAAACAATTAACCACTAGACATCCTATTATGAAGGAAAAGACAGTAGAGTAAGCTAGTGTGCCAACTGTGGGAATCATCTACACTACCAGGATGGTGGGCACAGACTTTGGTGATTCACACCCATGCATCACACTGCGTGTAAATTGATGGAATGGTAGCCCATCGTATTGTGGTACCACTTCCTCTGGTGTGTGTGCGTGTGTGTGCGTGTGTGCGTGTGTGCGTGTGTGCGTGTGCGCATGTGTGCGTGCGTGCATGTGTGCGTGTGCGTGTGTGCGTGTGATGAAAGTATAGAAATCAGATGTTTTATAATTGTAAAAAAAAATCATTTTCCAGTTTTCATGGCTGCAATTTGTCCAGCAAATTCAGATATTCCCCAGACTTCTGTCCCATGTTTTGCATGTGTACAATATGGGAAACGCATGCTCATTAAGACTGGCGTTTGTTCACAAATGAACAAAGGAAAATGAAAATGGCAGCAGACAGCAATGCTGTTGTTAAGCACAGACATATGGAAATGAACTTACACTTAGTTCGTACAAGAACATACCAGTCATGACTTCCAACTTCACTCATTCTTCTTTATGGAGATGGCCATTCCCCAGCATCATTATCGCCACCGGCCTCACCTGAATCAGTACTTTCACAACTGTTATATTGGTCATCAATATAAGGACTGAAACTCCAGTAATCCACAAGCATAGATTGCACTGACAGCTCACTACTGCCAGTTATCTCAACATTTGACACCTTAGAAGCTAATAGACCATCATGCAAGGCTGCAATTACAGGAAGACCTAACCTGATGTCTTCAGTCAAAGGGTATTCAAAGAAAAATAAAATAAAAAGGCAGAGCTTCTCCCTTATAAACAATTAAAGTTAGACATTTCTCAGCTGAAATAGAACTTCAACAGTGTACCACAGAAAACAAAAAAAAAGGAAAGGTAAGCAGTTTCATAAAGTAGTGCTAAACAATGGCAAATCATTTTAAAGAAATCACTTAACTTCCTGCTTATTTAAAAGAGCTGAAATATGACTTTGACCAATATTTCTGAAACAGTATAACTACAGGTTTTGTATTTTAAGGACTGAATAAGCATACAGCATAACTTCACATTACCAACAAAATTATGGTCACATTATTTGTTAATGTATGCATAAATCTTGTATTGCAAGCATGCTGTAGAAGTTTAGGTGGAATAAAAACTATTTCTAGCAACCTTCAGGCTTTTGAAGCTGTCATCTTTTGTCTTACTTCTGAGTGTAACAATCCATTAAAGTCCTTCATTTATTTCAGTAGTACTGACAACACGTCAGATTGTCATGAAAATATATAGTGTTACATCCTGTCAAGATTTTCTTTTCTAAGCTAACACGAGATAAACAAATGAATTGGTATAAATGTGCTTCAAGCTTAGAGAATTACTGACAAAAAATAAAACTAGCACTACTCCTAATAATTCCAAGGTAATCAATAAATCTTGCGAAATTTCCATCCCTAGTGTCCTATATCTTTTGCCATGATCAATCATCATCACTATAGCATGATGACTTCTCAGTAACCATGTGACCTTTTTGTACCCTTTGACCTCTAATGGATCTCTTTCTGTTTTGAGTGATTTGCAAAGGTCGATATTCTGGAAAGGTCATAAAAAGATTGTAGAGATGCCCATCAGCAGACACCGCATAAAACGAAATCACACAACAGACTAGCCCTTAAAAAGTCATTCAGAAAATGCTGTCAGTTTTGATTAATGGTATATCTTGAAACCACAAACAGTTAAAATGTTTAAAACTATTTTAGTCATTGTTCTCAGCTGCCAAGATGTTCCAGATGAGCTTGGTATGCAGCTCAACTTGCAGAAGTCAATGAGCCTTTTTTTTCCACTTTGTACAATGCAGTTATCAGTGATAAAGTATGCTTAAATAAGAGCATGCAATTATATTGCAGGTTAGGCACTCTTTTGGGTCCTTGATCTATATGTACCATTTTATTTTCTTATGTACCCATCAGGATTTGTACCTCATATAGTAACTAAATCCCTTTTCAAATATCAGAGAATATTTAGTGGATCATAATTTCAAGGAAAAACAATTAGAACAGGTATAATCTGGTCATTGTGATAAAATAAGCAGACAATTGGGCCAAACTAGATGAATATGACTGAGTTAAGTAGACTAAAAGCTTGAGTACATTCCTTTTACAATATACCTGTTCACCATAAAATGTATTAAATTGTCTAGTAGGATAATTTAAAAGATGCATTACCTGCATTTCATCCTGCCATGGGCATGTGCCACACGGTAATTTAGATAAAAGTGTGCAGTGTAATAAAGAAATGAAAGTCACTCCAACCTTTTCAGTTACTTAGACGTACTCAAGAGCACTTATCTAGCATTTCTTCTAAAAAGAAATTTCATATTGTTGATCCTTGAGAACAAATAAGTATGGTGCCTGCATTAAAATGGTTGTTTCTGCCTTTCATAAGATTTTTGATAAAGTCAGGAGACATATACTGCAGTAGTGTCACAATCCATTATCAGAATGCCTGTACCAATAAGTCAATATTGAAATCTCCTTAAAAGAAAGAAGAAAGAAGAACATTTCTAAACCAATGTCAGTATTAAAATCACCTTAAAAGAAAGAAGAAAGCAGAACATTTCTAAATCTTCACTCCAGCATTTTGTTGTACAGCTCAGTGGACTAATTTGCTCAGTATGTATTTTAAGCACTTAACAAATGCCGTACAAATCTGGGAGGGCGGTGTCATCTGTGTTGCAGTTACACCAAAAGACCTGCATTAATGCAGTGCCACCGGGTTCCATATACTGAGCACTGTGGCATACACAGACAGCAGACTGAAATAGGCTTCACAGAAAGATGTCAGTCAAAACTGATGAAGCTGGTTATATAATTTCCATAAATTTAAAGCCCAGGTCCATGGTTACTTACAGCATGCAGCTAGAGGCTGTACAGAATTAGTGTAACTGTAAATTGCACCAAGAAAGAGAACTATCTGCCACTTCTGAGGTGTAATGGGAAGCAGTAACCATTTGATATTCTGAGAATTGTTAATATGAGTCTCAAAACAGTGAAACTCAATGGCCGAATGTGTGGACTTATATGTCTGAGAATGCCATTCCTCAAAATATTGCCTTTCCTCTTAGGTATAGTGATACTGGAGTTGCTATATTTATATTTGAGGGGGGTAGAGAATTGCCCTCTACATCAGGAGGTGCAGAAGGCTTACCATCCTGCAAAAATCAACTTTAAACGAAAACAATGACACAACATTTGCTGTTTGACTGTGTTTTCATTCTTTTTATTTGTAATTCCAAGGCTTGCACTTTTTAGCCTCAGAATTACAATATGGATCATGAATGGCATGTGTGATATATACAGAGAGAATTCACTTTACTGTATTTTAAAGTAAGGTTTTGGGGTTTGGTTTAGACTTTTAGGTTTTTTTTTAGGGAAGGAGTTTTAGATTTGGGTTTAGAATTCTGAACAGAGTTTTAGGGTTTAGAATTCAGAACAGAGTTTTAGGATTAGATTCATGGACTGAGTTTTATGGTTATGGTTAGGATTGGGTTAAGGAGAAAGTTTTAGGGTTAGGGTTAAGGACAGAGTTTTACGATTAAAGAAGGTGTGCTTGCATAGTACATTTAAACTATATCAATTGCTGACAGGAAGCAGGTACAACCCGTATTTGTATTCTGGGAAGTAAGATACACAAGCAACTTATGAATGTATTTATTTATTTACAGTTTGTTTGCCAGGATAGTCCATTGGGCCACAAGGAGCCCATTTCCAATGGAGTCCTGGGGAGAAAAGCTCCAGAAAAATATAAATACATAGTATGCATTGCACATATACATTC
The DNA here is from genome assembly GCF_019279795.1 of Protopterus annectens. Lineage (NCBI taxonomy): Eukaryota > Metazoa > Chordata > Ceratodontiformes > Protopteridae > Protopterus > Protopterus annectens. The sequence continues at coordinate 902,347,290 of NC_056726.1, forward strand.
CAGATTATCTCAAAGGAATACAAAGTAAATATAAGAAAAGGTTAACAATGATAGAGTACATCAGTATGGGTGTATGGCATGGATGCCATAAGTAATAATCACCCAGTACAGTCTCTGTGACATCATTAAGGTCATGTTAGTGTAGTTAAGGTAATGGACGTCTGAGAATATGTAATGTGCTCAAGGACTATTTTATTTTCTCAGTTCTGCAACTGACATGTCAAATGCAACAGTTTTCTACATGTTCAATATTTACATGACAGCTGAGATACATGTAATTTTCTTCTCCATGCCTGTATCTGTTCCATAAACATGCAGCTAGCAATACTACCTCATTATTCAAAAACAAAATTTGCTATATGAGTATGTTATAGTGGGACTCCTTATAGTGGACAGGGTTACACCATACAAAAACTGCAGTTCATCATGCTTATTAGCTCCTCCTGCATTTCAGAGATATTTTCAAGATACCCAAGCTATGTGCACATGTATAAATGGCCTGCCCTATTGTGTGCTACAGAGACAACAAGAGTCTCCCAATAGATTATCACAACTCATTTTATATTTAGTAGACTATGGGCTGCCCCAAGGTGACCTATGTCTTGTTTTTTGAGACACGAAAGTCTTAATCATATTTGACGTCCTGTTTCTCTACAAATCAGGGGCTCTACAAACAACCACACTAGGGAACTAAATCTACACTAACAAATAAACAAGACTCACTATAGAGATAGCTACCTCAATCAGGGTGTTCGCAGCCTGTGGAATAAGTTATCTTCTAGGCAAAACAAAGTGCAACTTTGACTACTATTAAGACTAAACTTGAGGAGCGGATGGGTAGATGCACATTTATACCAATATTGTCATGTGCACCCTGCTTGATTTGAATAGTAAGTACTACAAAGTATTAAAATGAGGCACGGACTTTTAAGTCTGTCTACTTGAAGGTTCATATGGCTAGATATACTATGGCCTTTGAGATCACTGTCCTATGTTCATATATTCCTATCTGATCCCAGTACAGAGACAGTATGTGAACTCATTTGAGGTTTATGGTTCAGTTCAGTTCATCTTTAATCATCTTACCTGTTTCATGTCGTCTAGTATTTCAACGGCAATTACAACATCTGTTAAATTTATTATTCTTTATGATCTGATTTTGGAAATACTAACAGTTTTGATATGTGTCAGTTGTGTTAAAACACTGATTACTAAACAAAGTTCTATGGCTCAATTCAATCTTTCTGCACTTCAGAAAATATATCACCGAGAAAATGTTTTAGCGTAATTTTTCAGTTTGGTGTTTCAGTGATTCAGGGATCAGACAGCATTAGATGTTAAATATGATTTAATATGAGATGAATCAAACTGAAACAACAAAATCTGAAGGAACTTAAAATATCTATATTGTTCATGAATAAAATCAATCAAACTGTCCTGTAACATAACAAATTAGCTAAGGTTAGATATCAAGTAGGTAACAAACTGTAGTTGCTTAGTGTCCTTTTTATATATGTTTCCTCATGTTAAAAGTTCAGATAGTCTTTTTCTCATGATTAAAATAAACTTATCAAGGTGATATACAAAGCACACCTTCATTGCTAGATTAAGTCTGCATTACAATTCTTTTACTTGATATCATGGACTTGTCTTTTCATCTCCTCCTTGACAACATTCATCCTGTTGATGTAATATTTGAAGTAAAACAGTTCAATTCTTATGAGAAAGTATTTCTGTTTCAGTATTCTTGTTATATAAACTGGTAGTTACAATTCAAAATGGAAGATGGGAAGCTATATTTAAATTACATAATTCACATAAAAGCTTTCATCTCCCTTATGATTTATATTATACTTATAAATTCATGCTTTAATAACATCTTTAATAATGATTTCATAAACTTCCTCAGTTTTTTTAAACTAACACATCAGCAATATCTTAAAACACATTTTGATTAGCATAATAATAAAAATGATGGATCAGATAGCAATAAAAATAAAAAATAACAGTGTGGAAAGTTTGCCTGTCCAACCAGTAATCAAATTTCGCCACCTGTTAAACCAAAATTTTGAATTGTCTATTTTGGTCATGTTTATTAGCTGTGATATGTTGTCTAGATGACTTTTTAAAACCTGGCTTTTGCCAGGTATAAAAGAAGAGTATCCATTGCCCAGAACTGCATGTAAACTTACTTGCGAAGCAAGTAAGGAAGCTAATCCCAAGCAGATTTGTAAGACTACTGTCTTCATAAATCTCATTTCAATTGGTATGTCACTTATGGACTCATAAGTACTGTTTGCCAAAGTTTCAAGTGTCTTACAAACCTTCCTGAATACCTAAATAGCTTTAGGTGCCCTATAAAAAGGTACACCAAAACCTAGATCTAATTCACCTAAGCCAGTTACGTCCATGCTAGCATGTATTCCAGAACTGTCAATTGCTCCAGGGATGGTTTACTAGATGAAGGTAATCCATTTGTCTTTTCGTTCCATGATTTCATACTATGCCTTTAGGTAAGTCAGATAAATGTCTGATAGGTGGTACTACATAGCCTATGAACCTCTCCAATTAAGTGTTAACCATCTGTGAGCATTATTGCCCACAAATGTAATAATGATGCTTACGTGCATAGATATGATTCCATCCTTGATGCTTAAAGGTAATTATGACAAATATTCCATATACTGTCTGAACTGTATGCTGCAGTATGTCAATTAATGCTGATGTACAAACACTTGTTAGCAGTGTGTTATCTGATGTCCTACCATACATTGTGATTGTATAATTATAATTATGGTTACCTATATACACCATATGCTCACCTTGTGTAAGTGTGTCTCAGTATTGTGCTGCCTGAGAACATATAAAAACCCTGTTTACTGTCTCTGAAGCTAAAGTCAGAGTACTATTAGAAGCTGATTTTTCTAAAAGTATTTCAATTAAGGAATTTCCTGCATCATTATATAAACTTCAAGTACTGCAATTTTTCATTGACTCAAAGAATAGGCTATCAATAGGAAGTCCCAGACTGCTAATAGTGTGTGTGTACAAATCCAACATTGCATAACATTAAAAGTTCTTGTAAATGTGTATTGAATTCTCATTAATGTATTAGTGTACTACAGTAATATGATAAGTCTGGCCATCATTACTATATTGTGATGCTAACTTTAGCAAAAGAACAAATATAAGAGAATATAAAAATACTAACACTACATAATATATATGCTCCTCTTAAGACATTTATGTTAACCTATATTATAAAGAGCTGCAACTGTTTTTATATTCCTGCACAAAATGATACATATATAAAAGCACAGTTGTCTTATTAACAGTAATCACTGTACTATTTTCTTATGATCATTTCATTCAAATCAATTTATTGGTTGATTAACTAATATAAGAGTGAATATATACATATTCTTATCATAATATATATAGTTACAAGTACTTTATTTACAGATACTATTTTCTTTAATTGTAGAAACTGCATCTGCTGTTTATTTATTTAGCTTTATACTGGTTTCATTTTATTTTCTGCCATCTCAAGCTGGTCATATGGAATTTCTTGTAGTTTCACTGATTGCAAAGGCATATCAGCACCTGCTTTGTTATTCCTCATGACATGTCTGGAACAATATAAAACAGTATTATTCTTCTTAGTTAAAACATCGTAAATTATTAACTTACATTGACATGCATGCACGATTTTAATTTTATTATATTTGCTCTTTGTCTCATTTCTAAAGATATTACATATTGACACATTTACTTAATACATTTCAGGGATCACCCTTGTGAAATCTGTGCAGGTGTTTGTGTTTCCATTCCCTCAAATACATTTCAGTCTTACCCAATACATCAGGCTTAATCAACTGCATGTTTACTTCCAAAGTCTAGCCAGTGTGTTGAAGCCATGCCCTTGTTCTCTACAAGGCAATTGATGGTATCTACCACATATAGTTGAATCAACCCTTTAAAGTAAGAAAATTCAGAACTAGAATGATCAAATTATAAATAGTTCTTTAAATGTTTTTATCACTTAAAAAAAATCAGGAGAGGTGCTAAGGGTGTCAATAATTTCATCTGCATGTGGAAAAATGTCCCAATAGTTAGGAACAATATCCTTTATTGACCGTGTATCTGTCATGTAGGTCAGCACCATGGCCTAGTCAAATGTTATTCCATTTTTGTTTGAATTGCTAAGACATGACACAGTTGTCTCACAATATAGGCTGAAATTTTGTTTTTCTTCCCTGGATAATCTCCTGCCTATCAGACTCAAGGAGCTCCTATAGATATCCCTTGGCTCTGAACATATCATGCAGCTTGTCAAGTGCATTCATAAATGTATCATCCTTTGTCAGCAGTCTGGACAGATGCATAAATTGTCTATTAACCATGCTGTGTTTCTGCCTACTGGGATGATAGCTCTCATAATACAAATAGGCATTGGTGAACGTGAATTTCCTGTAAATAGTAGATTTATTTATTTAACATTTGTTAACTGGGAAAGTCTGACTTGGAACAAAGCCAATTTTCAGCAGAGGCCCGGGGAGAAAGGCTCCAGATGCATGTCTTTGTAACATGGGAGGAAACCCACACAAACGCAAAGAGAACATGCAGACTCTACACAGAAGGCACTCCAGCATCGAACTGGAGAACCTCTTGCTGTGAAGTGACAATGCTACCACTGCACCACTGAGCCATCCTCAATATATTTATTTTACCACTCATAGCCTTCATGATATAAACATCTACAAAATGATGGTAACAGAAGAATAAGTATGACTAAAGAACAAAAAATTGGTTGTACTGTTTAAATAGATCAAAAACTCTTCAACTGTGAAGCAAGATAAAGTTGGAATCTATACAGACCTACAGCCTCAAATGCATTCTAATGGTACTTTACCTTCTACATACAGTAGAAGTGACTGGTACTATGCCTAATATAAATTAATTTATGTGTTGGATGATAATCAGGGATTTTAGCAAATCAAGTTGGATGAAGTAAGATTTATACTATGTTCCTTTAATGTATCACTGGACAGATGATTTCTGGAACTACCTTTTCATATTTTGTTGGCTCCAGATGGCTTTCAATGAGCTTTAGCTGATGATATTTTTGTCTTAAATTGTAACAACATGCTGGACAGACAAGAGTAATTAGACGTGGAGTACATATGTGTCTATGTGTGTTGCAGCACAGTACAAGTCTGCTACATAGGACATGTACATACTAATGCCAATAATTTGGCAGTTGTCAGTTAATATGAATGTTGTGTATAGCATACATGTTGACAGAATTGTCTCAGGTAATATGTTCATTGAAACCTGGTCTCCTGTCTGCTTGTAATCAATGAACAGTTTAAGTATTACTTTAAGCCTGACATCTTTAAAGGATATTGACAATTCTTTGTTACAGCAAGAATAAGACAGAAATTAAAGGAAAGAATAATGCTTGTACAAGGAAAAAAACTGTTAAAAGACATAGATAATAATGTAATAAATATCCTTGGTACACCAGAACACAGCATAACACCAGCACCAGGATAAGTAAGCAAAGAAAAAGAGATTTAATATGGTTATGATATTTCTACAGAAATGAAAGCCAAACTAATCAATGCCAAAAATAAAAAATACAATGAAACTGATATGTAACTAATTAAGATGTTTAGCAAGGTGGAAATTAAATATATAGAAACTGAAGTTATATATTATTTATGAAGTGAGCTCTGACAAAGATAATATTCCAACACTATTGGTCAATGAGACACCATTTGGAGGAGCAGCAGATGGAGCAAGATGCATTTGAAGATGATATGCTACAGGGCAATGTTCTGGAACCTTCTGTAGGAGACTCGCATGAAACTCCAGTCAGAATTGCACAGCAAGTGAAAGAACAGAGAGTAAATTGGATGTTCTTGGCCCAGATAAAATTATCTAAGGATAGACCTTTTTGATTTACTAGAGACAGGCAGACATATTAAGATAGTTAAAAGAAAAAGATAACAGAAAGTGAATGGTACTAAAGATGTTAGAAGACTGATAAAATAGATGAATACAGCAACTAGGAATATTAAGAAAAATTAAAGTGACAGAACATAAATACATAGGATGCACTAATATGTAGCTAAACTAATAACAGGGAAATTGTTAATGCAAAAACATGTAGTAACAAAAGAAAGGAAGTGGCCAAGTAGAATTCCAACATAGCAACATCAAATAGAGGAAAATATAAATGAACTAAAACAAGAAGTAGCACTGCTAGAAGAAGAAAAAATGAATAGATAATCAACAAGTCTTAGAAAGATAAATGTGATAAAAGGAACACACAGTATTAAAACAGAATAGGATTTATTGTACACCAATGTTAATCATAAACTAAAAATATCAGCACAAGCAAATCACTGCCGGCCCAAAAAAGTTTCGTAGCGAATTGGGAAACAAAGCAAAAGTAATCAAAACACTAATAAAAAAGAAGAAATATATACATTCTGGAGAACCATCTGATGAACATAACAGAGATGATGAATGGACTGATTAGTTAAAAGAAATAATAAGCTCTTATACAGAATACATGAAATGGGAGGAAGTAACAGCTACAGAAATTAAGGCAAACTAAGGAAAGTTCCTACCTGGAATGCTCCAGGACTAGATGCAGCACCTAACTTCTGGTTAAATATATTAACATATTTACACAAATATTTAGCCCAGAGTAAAAATTACTTATATGTACATCCTAAACAGACACCAGGTTAACAACAGGAAAAAAGCATACTTCTCCTTAAGAGTAGATATACAATCTGTCCTAAGAACTATGGACTAATAGCTTGCCTTCGAACAATACATAAATTATATACTGAAACTGATTTAAACAGAGTTTATAGTCATGCAGAAGACATGTAATTATGACAAAACAACAAACAGGTAATACAAGAAAATCATATTGAACAAGGTTCATCTAGTGTTAAACAAGGACATAGTAGAGATCTGCAAAAAGAAAGAAAATCTAAGAGCAGCTTGGATAAATTACAAAAAAAATAATTTAATTTGACAGCATCCCACATACATAGGCAATGGAATGCTTACAGATATATAAGATGCACCCCACTTTGATCAGTTACATTGCAATGCCTATGAAACAGTGGCACACAACATTGCAGCTGAGGCATGATATAAGGCAAATTTGTTCCAGGGATAAAAATCCATAGGTGGATACTCCAGGGCCATTCTTTGTCACCACTGCTGCTTTTGCCTTGCCCCTAACTCTTTAAGCTGTTTACTTAATAGACTAAGCTATGGTTACGACATAAGTTCCAGACATCATCATGTTAAAGGATGTATTATCAAAGTTTTGTAGACAATTTAGAACTGCATAGTTTTCTTTCTTAGTATAGCGGTGAGTATACCAGCCTATCATGCAAGAGACCTTGGTTTGATCCCCTGACAGGGAGTAGGTACATCTTTTAGGGTTAGGGTTTAGCATACTGGTTAAGGTATTTACCTCAAAAACAAACTGTACAGGGTTTGATTCTCACTAAGGGAAACTGGCTAGGCTTAAAATGGTCCACAAGGGTAGCTAGCCTAGTGCTTACCTATGAAGAGGATCTGAAAGCACAATTGCATACTCTAAAAACTTTCTCAGATGATATAAGAATGGCATTTGATCTTGATAAATGTGCAAAGGCAAATTTTATAAAAGGAAAACTGCAACATAAAGAAAACATCAAAATGAGCTAGGAATGTTATGTAAAAGAACATGAAGAGGAGGGAGAGTATAAATATTTGGAAATAGATAAAAGTTTATAATAAAATGGATCTATGCTGTTACATTGAAAGTACATTTCAGCAAAACGTACATGAGCAAACTCACTTTCGTGAAAGTGCATTTTATCGAAAATGCACTTTCGCGAAAAAAAAACAACACGCCAAAAAAACTGCACAAATAAAGCACTACTCACATTTATGCACCCCCCCATGTGCATGTCTGAGATCGCACTACAGTGGGGAAAAGGGAATATTCCCTTTCCCTGCTGTACCATGATCTAAGCAACAGTTTGCTTAGTTGTACAATCAACACTACATGTTGATATACAACTAAATCTACATGCAAACTGCGTTTTTTTTTTTTTTTTTTTTGCGAAAGTGCATTTTTGATAAAGTGCACTTTCGCTCAAGTACGTCTCGATTAAACATACTTTCGATATTCAGACTAGGACCCAATAAAACATGAACAAATAAGAGCAAAGCTTAGTAATGGAGACATCAGAATGATGCTATAAAAAGTATGTGTTTTTTGTTTGGATTGTCTGATGAAGTTCTTTGATGGGACAAAAGCACTTACTGCCTTTCCATTTTCTGTTTAAATAAACTTTTTGCACTTTTGGATCGAGTATTGGGACTTTTACATTTTCATAGTTTGGAGTCTCCCCTGTCGTTTCTGCAGTGTTGTTCAGCAGTTTTTTGTTACTTTGTTTTAATGGATAACTGTGCTTGCCAATCTCCAACATCCAAGGCAACTGAAGCATGATCAGACTGTAGGGCACAGATTATCTGTGATCCTTAAGTCCAAATGCTTGCAACATAAGAAACTGTCCACAAATCCAATCGGCTTGCACACTTACCCAATGGAGAGACAAAGCTGGGTTCATCATCCTCCAGATTCTGCATTTGCAATATATATATATATATATATATATATATATATATATATATATATATATATATATATATATATATAGGTTTACCTTTACAACACCAAATCACACTGGTGCGATTGCTCATATGAGCAAATCATAAACACAAAAGTCATAACAGCGACAATTTTACATGTTCATAAATCAGCAAATGGAAAAGCAGTTCGCTGATTTTTTAACATAAATATCGAAAAAAAAATGTAATGAAGTGTAAAGCAGTGGAGCAAGCTCCCCTGCACCCCCCCCCAATTTTAATATTCTAACTCCGAGATCGCACTACAGTGGGGAATGGGACCATTTTCCAATCACCACTATAGTGCAATCCACCCCAAAATGCTGAATGTACAATGAGCGAATGTCACTGTGCATTCGCTCATTGCACATTCAAACCTTTTTACGTTTGGCATTTACAAACTTTGCAAATGGCCTTTCGGACAATTGCTGTTCGCCCTTGTGTAATACACACACATGAAGGTAAACCATATATAAATAAATATATATATATATATATATATATATATATATATATATATATATATATATATAGGTTTATCTTTATAACACCAAATCACACTGGTGCGATTGCTCATATGAGTGAATCGTAACCACAAAAGTCATAACAACGACAATTTTACATGTTCAAAAAATCAGCAAATGGAAAAGAAGATTCGCTGATTTTTGAGCATAAATATTGGAAAAAAAAATGTAATGAAGTGTAAAGCAGGGGTCAAGCCCCCCTGCACCCCCCTCCCCCGATTTTAATATTCTAACGCCGAGATCACACTACAGTGGGGAATGGGACCTTTTTCTAATCACCACTATAGTGCATTCCACCCCAAAATGCTGAATGTGCAAAGAGTGAATGTCACTGTGCATGCGCTCATTGCACATTCAAACCTTTTTCCGTTCGGCATTTACAAATTTTGCAAACGGCCTTTCGGACAATTGCTGTTCGCCCTTGTGCAATACGCAGACATGAAGGTAAACCATATATATATATATATATATATATATATATATATATATATATATATATATATATATATAGGTTTCCTTCAAAACACCGAAAGACCAGAACATCAACAGTGTTTTGAAGGAGACCAAAACGAGGAAACTGCAGAACACCGAAAAGCATGAAATTCAAAATCCCAGTGTTACAGGATTTTGATTTAGCGCTTTTGGTGTTCCGCTGTGGGTGAGTATGCATGTGTAAGTGTATTTGTGAGGGGTAGTGCTGCGTGTAAGTGTGTGTTGTGACTGTGGTGTGTGTGTGTGTGAGGGACTGTAGTGTGTGGGTTTGAGTTTGCCTTGTATGTCTGTTTGTGCGATCTTGGAGTTAGAATATTAAAGTAGGGGGTGTGGGGGGGTGCAGGGGAGCTTGCCCCCTGCCTATTTGTAGTGTAGGGTGGTGTGGTTGTTAGTTTGGGGAAGTTGTGTATGTATTTATGTATGTATTTTGTGTGTGTTATACTTACTTGGTTTTCGATGCTGTGGGGGTTCGTTATTTTGGTCTCAGTGTTTTGGTCTTCGGTATTGTGAGGCTTCATTGTTCTGAAGTAGACCTATATATATATATATATATATATATATATATATATATATATATATATATAATGACATAGAAGACATTCAGACACTGGACCAACCCAGAGTGGTGTTGTCAAAGGCAGGTCTTGCCTACAAAACCTGGTAGATGTCTTTAGTAAGGTCATCAAGGGAAGAGATGAAGGCAAAATGATGTATATTGCCTACCTTGACCTAGCTAAGGCATTTGGTAATACCTCACTTGGTACTGCAACTCATTGGATAGCTAGCTGTCTCACAGACAGGACCTAGGAAGTTAGGATTGGCGACACCACATCCAAATAGAGGAGTATCACTGGGCTGGGTCCACTCGTCTTTAGAATCTCTTTTTGAGAAGTCAAGGACAATGTCAAGGGTCTCGGGCTTACCATGTTTGCAGATGATTGTAAGCTAGGAGCAATCAAGGACCCCCCACCAAGATTCTAACAGCTTACAGGAAGGTCTAACACAAACAAACAACTAGTGCCAAAGCCACAACTTAAAACTCAATGCCAAGAAATGCATAACAGTATCTTTTGAGAAGTTAACAATCCAGGCAAACTACATCAATGAAAAACATCCTAAACATAGATACAACAGTCAGGGATAATAACCTGGCTTTTGACCAACATGTATCTAAGGTAGTAAGAAAATCATTCTATGTTGCTTGAATTATAAGTAAGGGCATGGCTTCTAGATCCAGGGGAACTCATTGTGTCACTGTACTCAGCCCTTATCAGACCCATCATTGCGTTTAACACCCATTTCAGTATATACATGACCAGGCACATGCAACAACCATAATATCCACAAAGGTTCCTCAAAAAAGGAATGCAGGGTATAAACACAATGTCCTATGCAGATCACCTTAAATCCCTATCTCTATACTCTGTTTTCTACAGACTGCTGAGAGGTGATTTATGCTTTGCAGACATGACTTCTGCAAATAACTCTTGTCTTGCAATATCCACATGTTTGCCCTGTTAGAGTTCACTGCACTGGTGCACTCTCAGAGCTATATTAGTTGCACATTAAGTGTTAAATCCAGGATCATGTTTGTTATACCCATAAACATGCTAAAACCACAACTCTCTCCTGATACTTAAAAATGTATCCAGAGTTATTTGTCCTCTTTACCCACTCTTTTATTTTCAATCAAATCTCACCCCAGAGCAATTTTGATCCCAAATTAATATGCTATATTTTTTATATTTTATTAAAGCTCCATACTATAGATCTCCCCAAAAATTACCCTTGGCATGTAGACATTTATGAGACAGCTTATATTTCTGCATGCAAAAAAAAAATCAGTGTTAGACTTACTTAGCCATATTTGGGTCTTGTGTCTTTTAAGTGGGCCTCTAAGCCCTCTGCTGTTCAAAGGTCTACACAAAATCAGGTATAATAATGTAACCCCTAAATGAAGAAGAAAAATGTATTACTCATTGGTGCCTATAGCACTACTTCTGTACTCTGTCATATGGCACCTATAGCATCAAGTACTTTTTTCACCCCAACCTAGCATGTCTGCAGCACATCTATGTGTTCCTTGCAAAAAAAAAAGTAAACTTAAACTTATTACAATTACTCTACGTATACAAAAGTAGAGTAACTAGATGCCCTGCTTTTGTATGTGCAGAGGAATGTTTAAAAAAGGTATGTTCCCATTGGTAAAATGCTGTTAATTGACTTTAAAAGGTTGACCACATTGTTCTGCTACTTATCTGGTTATCCAATCAAATCTGCACCTCCTCTAGATCATAGTAATGGAGAACGTTATACCGGAGTAGATAATATTTATCAGCAAATGTTCTATATCAGCCCAAGAATTACAGCACAGACATCTGTTTATGTTACTGACACCAAACAGTTAAGGTAATTCTGTGCTGTATTTGCTTTTAGATGGCCACAGCTTCCACCTATTCCTGTGCTTTTAGTTCAGAATACCATAGGTTATCATTTCATAGTTTTTTTTACTGTTCAAAGACATGTTGATGCAAAACATGATATTCTATTAACTTCTTATGTGAATTAGAATGATACTTAAAAATTGCCCCAATATTCAAAATTTTCAGTCAAAGAAGTTACAAGGTTTTAAAAGTTTTATATAAGATAAACTTAGAAAAAAATGCTGTATTAAGGTCTGATGAAGCGGGTATTTCACCGGTGAAAGCACTCACCTATTTGTTTTCATTTTTAATAAAGACTGGCTGTGTTTCAAACTCCGTACTGAATTTTATTCAGCAAAGTTACAAGGTTTGCTCACTGGGAAGACATTAAAATATAATTTTTGTGTAAAATATATGCATTTCATTGTAGTCGGAAATCAGTGTGTGTGTGTGCCTGTGTTTGTGTGTGTGTGTGTGTGTGTGTGTGTGTGTGTGTGTGTGTGTGTGTGTGTGTGTGTGTGTGTGTGTGTGTTTGTGTGTGTGTGTTTAGGTAGACGTGTAGATTATGTATTTGTGTTTCTACATGTTCCTGTGCTTTTCTGAGGTCAATCACTGATGATTACAGCTAGTCAGTAATGTTAGATGTTATCATTTCATAATTTTTACTGTTGAGAGCTATATATTGATGCAAAAAATGATGTTCTATTAACGTTTTACATGAATTACAATAATATTTATGAATATTCATGCACAAATATATATATATATATATATATATATATATGGATCTACTTTATATAATCATAAAACCACTTACTTGAAATTCAGAATGTTCATAGGTTTATAGGTGTGTACTAGGCTAAAGGCCTTGGAGCCTTTACAAGCCTAACTCATAGGATTACCCTGGCATCGTCTCACTTGACCTTAGTTCCTAGTGCCTTTGTTGAGCAGAGCCACTGGAGTGATCCCCGGGGTGAATTTTCTATTTCCCATCCACTCATCAAGATTTCTCTTGAAGAGGGCCAGTGAGGTACTCTGCTTGACATGTATGGGAAGTCTATTTCAGCAGTCACTGGGTTATGAACCTGTCCCTCCAGCATGTTTTTTTGATTGTGGTAATCAGGCTGAGGTCTCTGGAGTGTGTGGTGTGGAAGGATTGTGATTTCTTTAGATGTAGCTTTTCTAACACAGCTGTGTCAAACATGGCTTTATAAGTCAAGCAGACATCGCCTCTAAGTCGGCGATATGAGACAGAGAATAGCTGGAGTTTTTTTGAGTCTGTCCATATAGGGCAAGTGTTTAAGGCCTAAGCTCCTCTTTGTGATGTACTTTTGTGGCCTCTCCAGTTGTTGCAGGTGTCTAGTGAGGTACATGCCAGATGGGGCATTGCACTCGATGATTGGCCTAATGAGGGAAGAGTAGAGGGAAACAAAGACCTCTTTCTTCCTGGATGAAAAACCCTTAGTAATGAGATGTGCCATATAGAAGGACTTTCTGACCACAGTGGCAATGTAGTGATCAAAAGAGAGGTTGCTGTCAACCTGTGTTCCAGATCTCTTATAACACCTCCTGTGTTCAGTGGACTACCATCAATGTGGTAATTCAAGGGAACTGGGTTTTTCCCAAGGGGGATGATGACACATTTTTTGGCATTGAGCTTAAGGCCATTGTTCTGACACCAGTTGTTGGTGTCATTGAAGCAGTTCTGTAGGATGTTAACATAATTTAGGGAGTTAATAATAGCTCCCAACTTGCAATCATCTGTGAACATTGTCAGCCAGAGTCCCTTTGTGTTGACCTGGACTTCAGAGAAGTAGATTCCAAACAGGAGAGGACCCAGGACCGAACCCTGTGGGACTCCACTTGTGACGGGTTGGCAGTCTGACATGGAGTCAGCTACTTTCACACTATAAGTTCTATCTGTAAGCCAGTTTCCACCCACCTAGTGATATAGGGATTTATGGTTAGCTTAGTGAGTTTTTCTATGATTCCTGAGTGGAGAATGGTATCAAATGCCTTGGCCAGATCAAGGTAGGCTGTATGAACCACCTTGCCTTCATCCACAGCTCTGGTGACTGACTCAAAGAAGTTGACCAAGTTGAGCAGGCATGATCTACCCTTCATAACACCAAACTGCGTAGGATCCAGAATTTGGAGATTCCCTATATCCTTGTTTATTAGGTCCATGATGATGCATTCCATAGCTTTGTATATCAGACACATCAGGCTAATTGGGCAGTAATTCCCTGGGTCTGTAGTCGCTCCTCCTTTTTGGAGAGGGATGACTGCAGCAGTGCACCATTCTTTAGAGACAAAGCATGAGGTGAGGCTGTGATTGAACAGGGCACACAGGTGAGGTGCCAGTTCACTCTGTAGTTCATGTAGAACACAGCCAGTGATATTATCAGGTCCCATAGAAGCTGAATTCTTGGACTTGGACAGTGCTCTTTAACCTGTGCAGCAGTAATACTGGGTGCCTGGCAATCTACTGGTATTGTGATTGGTCCTTTGGGGGGAGAGTAAAGTTAGCACTGAATCTATCAGTCAGGATATTGGCAATATCTGTTGGCTCGGTATAGGAGGTACCATTGTGCAGTAGCTCAGAGTGAATCTGGGTATTGCCATGGAGATTCTTTACATAACTATAGAAGGGCTTGTGGTTGTCTTTACTATCTGCTGCAATTCATTTTTCTTAGCTAGCTTTAGACGATTTGATGAGGGATCTCAACCCTTTGTTGAGGCTGATAAGGGAGTTTTTCTAGTCTTGGAACTTCGCCTTATTCCGAATCAGTTTCCTCCTTCTGCTGTAGAGTTTGTTTATAGCAGGGGACCACCAGATTGGCTTCCATTTTTTTGAGGAGACCGTCTTGGTTCTGTTGGGTATGGATCCATGCATTTGTGTAGATGTTCGTACAGTGCATCGGTATATGATTAGGCGTTCATGCAACTTTATCCATTTGCATGAGTGCCATGAAGTTAGCCACCTCTGTTTTTAGGAGCCCAAAGTTAGCTTTGGAGAAGTTTTTCATGGTGGTTACCTTTGTGTGTGTGTGTGTGGGGGGGGGGGTATGAGGGATGAGGATTTCCAAGGTGATTAGTTTGTGGTCGGATTTAACCAGGGAGCAGTTGACTATTGGTGTAGAGCAACGGTCGCCCATGTTAGTAATGACCAGGTCAAGGATGTTGCTACCTCTAGCAGGGGTAAGAATGAGCTTGTCCAGAGCATTTGAATTAATGAATTCCAGAACAGAAGAGAGATTAAGAGATTAGACTAAAGCACAAGGTTGAGACCACTTTCTTGGAATGGAATATTATCGAACACCTGCAACATCACAATTGCATTCAAGGAAACTAACCATTGTCTACCAACACAGAAAAAGCAAACTGAAGCAAATCAAACCCAACCATGTGGGTGGGTTTTCCCCCCACTCCCCTACCCCCTAACTAAATATACCAACTCCGAGATTGCACTATCGCAGAGAAAAAGGCAAAGTTCACCATGGTGGTCCAGTGGTTAGTTTCCAGGAGTGAAATTGCGATATTCTGGGTGTTTGATAATATTCTGTTTTGAGAAAGTGGTCTAAACATTTTGAATTTCCAGTAATATTTTTATATATATGTATATATATATATATATATATATATATATATATATATATATATATATATATATATATATATATATCTATATATATATATATATATATATATATATATATATATATATATATATAAGAAGAGGGAATGCATTGCAACCAGACTCACTATTTACACATTTTAATGCTTTCGTCCTGGTACTTAGACTTCAACAAAATAAATCACAACTTACACAAACACGCTTTTATAACAAGAAATACCAATCCCTTTTAATACAAAATAAACCTGATTGGTTAAAACACAGCTGTAATGGTTAAACATTAATTGAGCTCTCAAATTAAAGTACAGTGTATTAAAAACTAACTGAAGACTTGGTTCATATAATAAATAACTGATCTAAGAAAGTATATATATATATATATATATATATATATATATATATATATATATATATATATATATATATATATATATTGTTTTACACTTGAAAAATATATGTTGTTAAAATTGGAATAGTTTTACTACAATAAATAAATAAATACATGCTGAAAATAACAGAAAAAATGTAAAGTAAAACAAAACAACCATTATAAAAAAGTTTGTGGTTGAGCCCTAATAGGGTTAAGAAAATCCAAATCAAAGAACATCTTACAAATGATCTGTAAATGTTACAGGTATAAAGATGTTTTTACATGAAACAGGCTACTAATGGATACCATGTGATTCAATCACCAGGCATTGGTGGAATTAGTTCTAAGGTGCCACCTTAGCTCCTTTAGCTCTAGCAAATCACCAGTAGGTCCACCCCTCATGATAACTGGCACACTATCTATAGAGGCTAACCTTAAAACTATGTGATGTGCTTATACAAAGCATTACATCTGTCCTTTCTATTAACACCATTGGTGTGCTGATAGATTCTTTTTCTCAAAGATTTTTCCATCTTGCCAGTATAAAAAATGGGGATTCCAAACATTGTGCAACATAAATCACACCTGTACTAGAACAATAAACCTTGTGGTTTAGTCTAATCTCTTAACCTCTCCGTATCCTTTAATACAAAACCTGTTGCCTTCTAATGGGTAACAGCATTGTTTACAATGCCCACACTTTTTCATTCCTCCATTAGTGTGTGTGATTCTAGCACTTTCCAACATCTTTTTGAAACAATTGTCCTTCTTGTACACAAAATTGGGTTTATGACCTAGCAGATGAAACTGCTTTCTCCCTGTTGGTTGTAAAAATATTCCAGTTGTTGCCATCAACCAATTTAATGTTAGCAAAATCCATGCAATAGGTAAGGGGTCTATATTATATCTTAGAAGAGTCAGTTCAGCGAACAGCATTTTACATCAAAATGCTGTTCAGAGAACTGTTCATAGTGAGATCGCAGTATAGTGAAGATTAGAAAAATTTGCCCTTTCCTCACTGTAGTGTGATCTCGGAGTTGGTATATATAATTAGCGAAGGGCAAATTTGCGGAACAGCATTTCAATGTAAAATGCTGTTTGCTGAACTGACTCTTCGAGGATATAATATAGACCCATGGGTAAGCACTAATGCTTTGTAGTAATTCGAGTTAGAATTTGTCTCTCATGTCTTGGTTGCCGAAAAATTGTCATTACCAATTAAAGGGTAAAAAGTCCGACTTTATGTTTGTATTGAAACACCTAATCTCACTTAGTCTAAGTTCAGTACATCTAAAATCATTTTATCTGAAACACAAAACAATGAAAAAATTTGAAAAAATAAAGAAAAAAGAAAACTTTTTTTTTTGCAGAGGACAAGAATCCCTGCACCCCCACACCCCCTACCAGTTATATATTCTAACTCAAAAATGGGCAAAAGTGGGGAAAACAGCTAAGTCCCATAACTCACTGCGTGAAGCTTCACAAAGACCACCCAGATTTCAGCATACTTATAGCTGTGTAAGTGAGTCTAACCCAACAATGACTTACACTGCTATTACAGAACTAAATGCACATGGGCAAAAAATGCATTGCTTTAAGAAATAACATCAGTGCAATTCTTAAAATTTAAAATGATACCAAATACATTTAGATCAAATGAGTAATGTCTAAAATGATGCCAAATACATTTAGATCTAATGTGTGTGGATGTATTTATATCTATATTAAGTGTGTGTGTGTGTTGGATGTATTTATATCTATATTAAGTGTGTGTGTGTGTGTGTGTGTGTGTGTGTGTGTGTGTGTGTGTGTGTGTGTGTGTATATATATATATATATATATAGAGAGAGAGAGAGAGAGATACATATCATGTATATGTTTCAGTTGTTGTTGTTGTTGTTTGTCTTTTGGCTTTTCCCAGTTAGGGGTCACCACAGCGGAACTCCGGTCCACTAATGAGTGGCAGTAGATTTTTACGGTGCTGAGTTGCCAGCTCGATGTCCAACCTTCAGCGAAGGCAGGCCCATTCACGCATGTCTTTCGGAATGCCACTCGACCGTGGGGAGGACATGCAGACTCCACACAGAAGGCACTCCCCACACTCCAGCTGAGAATTAAACAGGAGAACCTCTTGCTGTGAGGCAGCAATGCTACTGCTGCACCACCATGGATATATCATGTATATGTTTCAGTAAATAGATATATTTGTGTGTGTGTGGGGGATCAATGTCAGAAGATCAAAATTTTAGAAAGTTGACTTTCAAAAGGTCAAGTCCATATGTTCAGTGGCCTGAAATATCACAACGACAACAACAAATACTAAAAACTTTGTTTTTACATATGGGCAAGCCCACCTGCACTGCCCACACCTCCTGTTGATTAATGTGCCAACCGCAATTTTGCATTATAGTGGGAAAAATGGCAAAGTCCCTGATCCCCACTGTACCACAAACAATCCAAAAACAAATAATCTTCCTGCCCTTCTACATATTGGAAATTTCAGAATATCAATTACATAGTTTCAACGTTTTGAAAGTTGACATAATGAAATGCAGATCTTCTGACATATACCTATCTGTGTATGCTGTGTGTGTGTGTGTACACACACACACACACACACACACATATATATATATATATATATATATAGATATAGATATAAAAATCTATATATCTATATATCATCTATATCTAGATATATATGTATGTGAATATATATAACTGTGATGGTGGTGCTGCGGTAGCATTGTCGCCTCACAGTAAGACGTTGTCCAGTTCGATTCTCAGCTAGAGTGTCTTCTGTGTGGAGACGTCTCAATGGGCGTACCTTCGTTGAAGGTTGTGCATCAGAGCTGGCAACTCAGCATGTAGAAATCTACTGCCAATCATTAGCGGACCGGAGTTCCACTGTGGCGACCCCTAACCGGGAAAAGCCAAAAGACACAACAATATATATATATATATATATATATATACATACACAACAAATCTTCAAAAGATGCATAGAAAGAATGCACAAAGGTCTTTAACATCCAAAAAAGAATTATCAGCACTCAAACAATAGAAAATGTTTCTTTATTATTATTTCTCCATTAGTGATGGCTATAGCCCACAACAGACCAAGGAACAAGGTTTTGCCAAAAAGGTTTTCTTAGAAATTGTCTATCTTTTGAGTGCTGGTACTTGTTTTTTGCACTACATAGACAGATAGCTAGATAGATAGATAGATAGATAGATAGATAGATAGATAGATAGACAGACAGCTAACAGATAGATATATCAAATCATTAGGAGACCATTTCACAGGCAATGTAAGCACAAGTTAGGTAACTACGTTATTGTGATTTATTTTTATCAAAATTATGACAGTTTGTCATATTAATATTTGTTTAATAAAATACCTGGAGGAGTTTATATAGGTTATCATGGTATTATAAAGCTAGAAAACTCTTCACTGACAGGTGATGTCTTACCACTACCACTTTTAACATGTTTGTACTTATTTAACAATAAAATATGTTTGGAAGCATTGTGAACAGAATTCCATAGGCTCAGATGGCACAGATGTTTACGACTGTCTTGAGACAGAAACTAGATGGTCAAAAAGTAAGATGTTGTGTATTGCTTCATTCAAATATATGAATATGTATGAATATCGGTGATATTAATATTTCTATTACTTCTTTGATCAGAAAGAATTTCTGTGGTATTTATTTCTTTTATTTATTTTTTATTTTGAATTTGTTAACCATGATTGAGCACTGATCCCATTGGACTTATGTCGGTCTCAGCCCAGGGTAAGCACAATAACTATATGACATTATTTACAGAGTGAATGACAAAATGCAAAATAGAGTTACATTATGTACAAAGTGAACACTGCAGTTGTCTTGAGGATATAAAGTAATTTATGTAATGCCTGGACAAAATACAATACATGCATACATTATCCTCAGAGTAGAAATGAGAGTTGATATGCTGAAAGAATGACAATGAAAAATAGAGTCAGAGCAAGGCATACAGCAAAGAAGAGTATGAAAATGTTAAATTATATGATCAAAGAGATAACAGTAGTGTTTTCTTGCAGTCTTGAAATGTGCATTTATTTCTCATCATAAAATGCGGTAAGAGGAAAGGTCTTTAAGAAAAGAATAGAGATATTCCCACAGTTTAGAACCAAGGAATGAGAAAGCATGGTCTGGGCACTGAAGCATAGCTCGGGAGGGGAATGCATGAAAGCACCTGAATGGTTAAGATTTCTAATATTGAATATTGGGGCCTCTCTGAATAGTTCTGAGACTAGTGGGGAAAAGATCTCATTACTGATAAGATAAAACAATTGAGAGATGAGTAGAAAGTCAGCACATTGTTTTTCAGGTAGCCAGTTACCTTTTTTCAGTGGTGTTGCAGTGGTTTTAATTTTTTGGGGATACAGTGATGAATACAGCATATGGCATTTGAAATGGACTGAACAGTGCAAGCATTTCCTTTAGAGGTTGCAGCAATTAAAGAAATACTACATTCAGTCAGATCCAGTTAGATACCTTTAACTATGGGATTCCAACCTATGGCATTCCAACAGGATCTGGATAGAAAAGGAGAGTTCATAGTAGCTCAGAACCATGAGAGAGCTAATTTTTGTATGTGTGTAGTCCAAGTGCATTTGGAAATTTAGAAAGGGGTCCAGCCAAACCCCTATGTATTTGAATGAAGTGACATTTGGGAAGTGTTATTGGAACAAGGATTTTTAGAGGTCTGGAGATAGAAGTGAGCTTTTGCCTGGTGACAATTTTTTGTTTTTTTTGTTTTAGAGAAGTTAAGAAGTAATTGTTTATCATTGCCCCTCTGAATAAAGTTTGAGTACAAAAGAATAAACAGAGTGGTGGGAGCAGAATAAGACTATGACATCAGAATAAAATAGGAGTGGAAGATGAGATAAGACAAAAGAGAGTTTATTAAAGTAAATACAAATAAGGAAAGCTGCATGAATAGATCCTTGGGAAAGACGTGTCTGCAGAGAAACAGATGGAGATGCTGATTGGTTGAAATTCATTGACAAGTAGTAGCTAGAGAGGTAGTCTTTGTAAGAGGACAATATGTCATCGCTAATGCCTACTTCAGTGAGATGATCAAGGAGAATTGGGTGATCTACAAGATCAAAGGTTCTGGTGAGGTAAATTAAAATGGCTTCAGAAAGTAGGCCTTTGTCTATTCCAAGAAGAGTGTTATTGCTGAGTGTCCAGATAGTTGTGGATATACTGGGACCAGACCAAAAAACATGTTGCTTTTCAGGGAAAAGGTGAGATTTTATGGCATGAAATCAAAGTTTACATCGTGATAGGGAAACATCTCACTACTACTTGGTTCCTAACAACCAATACATTGTTTATAATTCTTTAGCAATAAAAGTTTTGTATGTGTATGTGTGTGTGCGTGTGCGTGTGCGTGTATATATATATATATATATATATATATATATAGAGAGAGAGAGAGAGAGAGAAATAGCTCTATATATATATATATCTATATATATATATCTATATATCTATATATATATATATATATATATATATAGCTAGCTATAGATATATAGATATATGTGTGTATGTGCATATTTGCATATTTAATGAAATATTACAGGCAACGTCCATATAAGCATTTCACAAGACTGCTCAACATATAGGTCAGAAATATCTGGTTCAAAATGGCCACTGTTCTGTGAACACTGCTATCACTTAGCTCTCTGATATACCCTGGATTAAAACAAATCCAGAAGGCAACGCAGAATTAATAATACAGAAATAACTGTAGATATTTACTGCTAATATCATCCAGCAAACAAAAGAGGAAGGAAAGGTGACAGATTCAGCTCAGAAACAGCAGGATTAACTAAGATTTCTGAATAACAGCTTAAGCCATGTGCTACTAAGGCCCTGCATTTGACTACAAGATTAGTAAAACACTATACAGCAAGATGTCAAAAGAGGAAAATAATATGATAACAACAACAACTAAGACCAAATTCTCAGTACAAGCCTCACCTGAGAAAGACTCAACTTCAAAAAGACAAAAGACAACTAAACAAACTGACAACTCTAAAACTACAAATAAATCCAAGACAGACCTGCTAGCTAATCTGGAAGACATAAAAACTGCCTTATTACCTATCCAGCAAGCAATAAAGGACTTATCATTACAATTTCAAACCTTTGGTGGCTCATTCAGCCAAATAATATCCAGAATGGAAAAATCTGAGTCCAAAATAATAGAAAATGAAATAAAAATAGACTCTATTTCTCAAAGAACTGATGCCCATGACAAAGAAATACAAAACTTACAAGCAAAAACTACAGACCTAGAAGCAAGATCTCGAAGGAACAATATCATCATCATCAGAGGAATACCTGAAACTGTACCTCATAACAATCTAATACCAACAATCAAGCAAATGATAAATTCCCTGCTAGAGGAACCTGAAAAAATACAACAAATAACAATAGAGAGAGCCCACAGAGCCCTGAGGGAAACACGAACACCACTGAAACCAAGACCTGTCTATATTAAAATATTAAACTATCAAGATGTAAATAAAACCATACTGGCAGCAAAGAAAAAAGGCACACTCACCTGGAATAATAATAAAATCTCCTTTGCTCAAGACCTCCCAATACAAATAAGACAAGCAACACAACTACTATCTCCATACTGCAGGTTCCTATTAGAAAAAAAAAATCAAATTCCAGATGAAATATCCAAATCAGTTAAACTTCTACATCAAAGAGGTTAAATACATGGTCGCTAACCCCAAAGAGGCAAAATAGACATTTCTGGCCATTTTCAAGCAAATTCCACCTTCAGAAATGAAATAAATCCACGATAAATGACCCTTGGATGAAGAAACAACCCCATTCACGAGCACTCTAGCTGGGATCCAACTCTGAAAGCTTCCCCTTGCTGTCTAGGCCCTTAAATCCATGATGTGAGCCATGAGGAACACAGGAAAAGGAAGTACAGCCTGGGTAGGAACCAAAAATCAACTGCCATTTCCAATGCGCGAATATAAGAAGGAACCTCCTCCTGGGACATTGGTCTGCAAAATCAGTCCCCCTAAGATTTTGAGGGCTCCATTAAGATGAACAGTCAGATAAAATGGATCTCAGCAAGCTCCAAAAGGTTTTACTGCCTGAAAAACAAAAATTGATCTGCACCAGCTAAAAGAAGAAAGCTACACCATGTATGTCAACCAACCTGCAAGCAAAACCTTGAAGAAATAAGGTACTGTTGAACTGAACCATTCACTAAAACAGTACACCCAGTACTGTGAAGGTGAATGAAAATCCAGCCTTAAATAATAGGCAAGAAATAAACTGTCAGAAACAGGCTAGCTCATAGATTAATATTGGAAAAAAAAGGAAAAAATGTTAAATATTTTATGTAAATACTAGAAATGTGTTAAAAGATCCTGGAGAGAAGTAGTCTCAGGAAAATAGTAAAATAACCTAACAATCCTGGGATAATGAAAATATAGCCTTAATAGGCTAACTATAGCAGAAGGACTGTTTGGCTAAGCTGTTTTTTTTTCCTCTATGTATATACTTCCTACCCCTGATAAATAGGTGCCATGTATATATTTTATAGCCCACACAGATTGATGTGGAAAAACATTACAGGCACCAAAGAAGGCCAAAATCTGAATAAATAAGAGGGAGGAAAAAGAAGTCAAATGAAAGAAAAATGTAAAAATGACAAGATTGATTGTTTAACAATATTACTATGGTACATATATTGCTATAATTTACTGAGGAATGTATATTAATATGCTGTTTTAAAAAATACTATTAGAAAGAATTAGTCACAAGACAAAAACAATACATGCTGTACCTTAAATGCAATACCATAATTGTATAAATAGTATGTTGGAAGAGTCTAGGGACATTAAGTAGCAGTGTTTGTTGAGGGAACTAGTATGTTCAGCTTTGTCCACACTGTATATAGTAACACAGGGGGGATACTATGGATTAAATCTATATAAAAAAAAAAACACATTCGAAGATTAGACGTAAAGGTAAACCATATAATGAACCTTCATCCTCCCACCCAATTATTCCTGGTCCAGGGATATAGTCAGGGGCGGCTCGTGGCATAGGGCTGCCAGACTGCAGCCCCCTCAAAAATAAAAAAAGAAAGAAAGAAAAATGAAAAATAAAAAAAAATATTTTTTCAAAATTCGCAGACTTTCATGCGCAAAGATAGACCGAGTCCCGACTACTGTCGGTCTATGCGCATGCTCAAGGCAGTCCGTCCGTCCCCATAGGGGGACACAAGGAGACGTCTGTGCACTTTTACAGTGCACAGACCCGCCAGGATTATGGGTCGCGTCCGCCAGGATTATGGGTCGCGTCCGGACTGCAAGAGGAGCAGCAGGGACTCGGGACAGAGCATTAGGGATCTCGTCGGCGTCGGGATGGAGCATTGGGATCTCACAGGTCTTTAGTATTGCGCGGGAAGGATGTACGTTAGCTGGATGTATTCAGGTAAGGTGCCTTTTAATTTACAATGTTTATTTGTATGGAGTTTGTGCTTTTTAATTTACAATGTTTATTTGTGTGTGTGTGTGTGTGTGTGTGAAAATGCCCCAGGTGCTTATGGTGGTGTGGTAGGGAATGCCTCAGGCTTGAACCCTGTACCCTGTATGCAGGTGTTAAAGACTTGAGTTCCCTACCCACCACCATTTGTAAAAAAATTTCAGATTTTTGCCTCATATTCGATCTGATCTGTTCCTCATAATATCTGTGGTTTGTAAATGTTGCAATGCTTGATATTTGATGGTGTAGTAGTAGCATTGTTGCCTCACAGCTGCAGGTTCTTGGGTTTGATTCTTGGCTGGGGTTCTTTCTTTGTGGGGTCTGTATCTTCTCCCTGTGTTTGTGTGGGTTTGCTTTTGTGTCCTCCCATGTTACAAAGACATGTCTGCATTATTTCTTCCTGGGCCTCTGCTGAAAATTGTTTATTTGTTCCAAGTCAGACTGTCCTGATTAAAAATGTTAAATAAAATTGACAGGCATTTGAATTTCAGACTTAAGGGTTTCTGAATGTTTAATTCCTTGCGTATTTGATGGTGCAGTGGTAGTATTGTTGCCTCACAGCTATAGGTTTTCTGGTTTGATTCTTGGTTGGGGTGGCTTCTGTGTGGAGTCTGCATCTCCTCCATGTGTTTGTGTGGATTTGCTCTGGTGCCCTGCCATTTTACAAAGACGTGTCTGCAGTTTTAATCCCTGCTGAAAATTGGTTTTGTTCTGTCCGCAGTAAAATTGACAGGCATTTGAATTTCAGACTTCAGGTTTCTGAATGTTTAATTCCTTGCATAATTGATGGTGCAGTGGTAGTATTGTTGCCTCACAGCTATAGGTTTTCTGGTTTGATTCTTGGTTGGGGTGGCTTCTGTCTGCATCTCCTCCCTGTATTTGTGTGGATTTGCTCTGGTGCCCTGCCATTTTACAAAGATGTGTCTGCAGTTTTAATCCCTGCGTCTCTGCTGAAAATTGTTTTTGTTCTGTCCGCAGTAAAATTGACAGGCATTTGAATTTCAGACTTCAGGTTTCTGAATGTTTAATTCCTTGTATAATTGATGGTGCAGTAATAGTATTGTTACCTCACAACTATAGGTTTTCTGGTTTGATTCTTGGTTGGGGTGGCTTCTGTCTGCATCTCCTCCCTGTATTTGTGTGGATTTGCTCTGGTGCCCTGCCATTTTACAAAGACGTGTCTGCAGTATTAATCCCTGCGTCTCTGCTGAAAATTGTTTTTGTTCTGTCCGCAGTAAAATTGACAGGCATTTGAATTTCAGACTTCAGGTTTCTGAATGTTTAATTCCTTGCAGATTTGATGGTGCAGTGGTAGTATTGTTGCCTCACAGCTGTAAGTTTTCTGGTTTGATTCTTGGTTGGGGTGGTTTCTGTGTGGAGTCTGCATCTCCTCCCTGTGTTTGTGTGGATTTCCTCTGGTGCCCTGCCATTTTACAAAGACGTGTCTGCAGTATTAATTCCTCGTCTCTGCTGAAAATTGTTTTGTTCTGTCCGCAGTAAAATTGACCGGCATTTGAATTTCAGACTTCAGGTTTCTGAATGCTTAATTCCTTGCAGATTTGATGGTGCAGTGGTAGTGTTGTTGCCTCACAGCTATAGGTTTTCTGGTTTGATTCTTGGTTGGGGTGGCTTCTGTGTGGAGTCTGCATCTCCTCTCTGTGTTTGTGTGGATTTGCTCTGATGCCCTGCCATTTTACAAAGACGTGTCTGCAGTATTAATCCCTGCGTCTCTGCTGAAAATTGTTTTTGTTCTGTCCGCAGTAAAATTGACCGGCATTTGAATTTCAAACTTCATGTTCTTCAGAATACATAGTAGCACAACCTTTTTTCTAGCAATTTTCTAAGTTTATAAGATGAATATTTTAAATTTGTCCCTATTTTTGGGACTGTATTCCCCATTATTGGCTTCGTCCAGGTTTTGTGCTAAGGTTGACAGCTATGGCAAGAACTGAATTCACTGAATATGGACTGTAGAATTGTGCATATTTACTGATAAAGGTGCACTGTAGAATTGTGCATATTTACTGATAATGGTGGACTGTAGAATTGTGCATATTTACTAATAATGGTGGACTGTGGAATTGTGCATATTTACTAATAATGGTGGACTGTAGAATTGTGTATATTTACTAATAATGGTGGACTGTGGAAGTCTGAGTAGACTTTTTATGATAAATGTTCTCAACTGGGCAGTTTTGCCATTATGGGTGCATATGTTTTGTTTCATTGCTTACGGAAAAATGTTCAAAACAAATTTAAAACACCCTCTAACAAGTGTACTGTATTGTACAAGGAATATAATTTTTAGTACAATGAGGAAGGTGTATCAAAGAGCACATGTATGTTTCATATGCAAGGGGCCTATGATTCAAAAACAGCCCAAAATTAATCTTTATCTGCCACTGGCAAAATGTATTTTCTTTGAATGTGGGTTTCAATGCTGTTTCAATGAATGTGAGTTTCAAGGGCAGAGAAGTTTTAATGCTAAGTTTTCATTGTGAGACTGCATTGCTTTGTTTAACAGATGACTTAATGTTTGTGCTGTAAAATACAAAATAAAACTTTCAAATGAAGTCCAATCATTGAAGTAAAGCAGTATGCACATTAGTGTTTATGGTAAATGGAGTGAAATAGCCAAGTAATGGTTAATTGGAATGGCTGCAGAGGCTCCAGTTCAACCATTATTTTGTCAGGGGAAGGGCAGCAAACTCAGACAGGCCCAGCTGAACTATACCTCCCAACTGTCCAGATTTTCAAAGAATGAATAGATTTTGCTTCTTATTTTTGGTTTGTTGTTCATAAAATTTGTAGTTTTAATTCCTAAATGATTTGCCAGAAGTCACTAAATAATAAGTTTCAGACTTCATAACCTTCATAAAAATGCATGTTAAAGTAAGAGCCGTTCTATCAACTGTCTCAATTTATACAAGAGCAATTTTAGTACTGTTTATATGTGCCCCCAATATATTTGGCCTTGTTCAGATTTACTGCATTAACAGGTTGAGAGGTACATGCAAATAAATTGCTTTATAGAATTAGGCATAGCCAACCTCTCAACTGTCCCCAATTTTGGCTCAAAATGTTGCTCTTCCCCTAATAATCCCTCCAAAAATAGCAATTTTGGAAGAAAACATGGAGGGTTTACAATTAAGAAATAACTGTAATAATCAAAGTTATAGATTACTTGAAATGCATGTAGATTCTTTTATTTTGTCAGCTGCTCAAGGTAGCAGTACTAATATTAAAGTGTCCCTTCTTTGACAGGTAGAAGCTGTATTGTGTGTCTATTTTATATTTTTGCATCACATTTTTGGTCCATTTTTCATAAAATTGTGTTTTTTGGCAAATTAGTGACAAATCACTAAAGACTGAAGTTAGAAAATGACAGACATTTGAGTTTCAGATTTTATACCTTTCAGAAAATTCATACTAATGCAAGACCTATTCTATTATCTTTCTAAGTTTATTAGAGCAATATTTAAAAATTGTCCTTATTGTTGTGCCTTTGTCCCACTTCTGTGTATGGCTTTGTCCAGATTTCTTGCTCTTGAAGTTGAGAGGTATGACAAATGTGTCAGGGCCATCACAGTCAGCCAGAGAGATTTCAAATTGTGACATGCTTGTTGCACCCCACTCCCCATGTAGTGACTCTGGATGTGTCCAAGCAAGGCAAGGAGTAGTTGTATCTACCTTGGATGGGGAGGACACACTGCATAAGTACTACAGTGGCTTTTCATCTGTCCTTGATTTTGCAGAATGGTCTGGTTTCTGTCATATTTTTGTACTGTTGATTTATGCTTATTACTCAAAGTGCCTGTTGCTCTGTGTTTAAGTAGCAATGCTTTAATGACCATAAGGTAAGCTTGTCTGACATCGTAAGATGCAAGTAAGCTTTAATAAGCATACTGTTAAAGAATTGCCAACATTGAAAGCCTTTCTGTTGTTGCCATGCAGAGAATACTTGACTAGATAATGTATAAGCCTTGGGTATTAAAGGACAGGATTCCATTATTTTAAAAAGCTCATTACACTTGTTGGAGACTTCCAGTCATCTCTACAGGCTTTACCCGTAAACTAAACAGAATGCCAATCATGTGTGGTCCATAACCTGTACAGTAATCCTTTAAGCAATGTATCTTGAGCTTGTTTTTTGTTTGCTTTTCATTTTTTTACTTTTATCATGTTTTCCCCATGAAACAAGTTGTTAGGCAGCAGGTCTTTTTTCGATAAGAAACATTTTTACACGTGGGGCATCACATAGATTTCTACTTTCAGCATGTTGCTTGGTACTTTAATAAAGCTGAATATATTATAATTAGAACTGCAGTGCAAGGAGAAGTGGTTTGAGTTGAGTGCTTCTGGTTTTTCTTATACTTGATTTTGACTGGCATTCCAGTAATGTATTTAAAAAGTAATTTATTTTTTCATGCCTCACAACCTTTTGTTTCCATCTAGATATTAAGTAAGCTGTCATGCAGCCAATGCATTGAAATATTTTTATTCTTCTACACTTATTTTTGTCTTGATTGGACTTTCATAATGATGGTTTGCCACCCAGGGCAGCGTATTTAATTAAAGTTAGTTTTTTTGTGGTTTTGTGCATAGCTCCTCCCCTTTATGGTTGACCACACCCCTTCCCTTTGACCCCGCCCATTCAGCGTCTCCTGCAGCCCCCCTGTGATTTGAAGTCACCAGCCGCCACTGGATATAGTGGTTGGGCACAGAATAGGGATGGGGATAAATAGATGCTTTCCTAAACCGTCACATAGTAACACATACAAAGATAAGAAAACAAAACTAATATACATGACATATCTAAGGAATACACCTAATGAATAAATGTGGGAAATAGAATCATGGAACATTAAAGGGCTCCAAAACAAGGAGAAAAGAAAACTATTCTTACACCTTACATTACAAACCACAGCCAACCTCATGCTAATACAAGAAACACACTTGACTGCAGAGCAATGGGCAGAAATTAGCAGAAAGAAATGGATAAGTCAAATCATAGCTTCAGAGGGGAAAACAAACAATGCTCGGGCAGCCATAATAATGAAAAGACAATTTAAGGAAAAAATACTTAAAACCAAAGCTGACAAGGAGGGAAGATGGTGTTACGTAACATTTACTAGTCCTACAATACCAAAACTTATAATGGTAGTTAATATTTATGCACCTTGTAATAACTAACAACACTTTTTTATGTCATTATACCCAACCTTATACCAATTTAAAGATCACTACCTAGTCATTGGAGGTAACTGAAACGCGTATCAAAACTCAGAAAATGATAAATCTAATCTGACCAAATCACATAATAAACAAGCCACATTAGCCCTTAATGAACTCAAACAAGATTTCAAACTATATGACCCTTTTAAATATGGGAGCAGTGAAGATAAAACAGGAAAATTCACATTCTATTCGCAATGCCACAAAATGTGGTCAAGGATAGAAGTCTTCTTAATCTCTGACATATTCATTAACATGGACCCAACAATAACTATACATACCAGGTTCTTTTCAGATCATTCCAAAATCACACTGAACATTAACTGGGACAAAAAGATATATTTAGAGAATAGGGGTCATAATTGGTCATTAAACCCTAATTTACTTTCCAAAATGGATTTAATAAAAGAAACAGAAGCAATGCTAAAAATAGCTCTTACAGATATTACTAACTCCCAATTACCAACTGACATAGAATGGGCGGCAAAGCACAAATTAGAGGATTGTTTATCAAAAAAGCAGCATACTATAAAAAATACAACTGAAAGAGGAGCATATACTGAAAGGGAAAATAAAGCATGAAAAAGAACTAATAACCCTAAGAACCAAACAGAAGCAGAACTTTTAAAACTGCAAAGGGATCTATATATGTTAGAAACCAGGAACCTATCTTTTTATGAAGCCAGAATGTTAGCCACTTATGCAGAAGAAGCTCAAATACCATCTAGAGCTCTGGCCAGAATTGTCTCCCAACACAAAAATGCCTCCAATATATCAGAAATAAACTACAGAGACAAAAACTACACAAAAAAATGAAGACATTATTAAAACATTTGAACAAATATACTCTCAAATATATGGAGCACAAATATTACAAACCTCATAGGAAGATAAAACTCTTTTCCTTCAAAAACTGAAATTCCCTTCAGAAAATGAAATTCCCTAAACTAAATTTAGACCAACAAAAAAACTAACTGAACTGATATCCATCAGTGAAATCATTACAACAATCAAACACTTAAAAGCGCATAAGGCTCCGGGTCCAGATGGACTCACATCAGAATTTTACAAAGCATTTTCCCCCTCGATAGCCAAACTACTATACTATACACTGAATTACATAATAAACTATAAAATAAATGATATCTACTTTAATGCCTCTAAAACCATCTTTATATTAAAAGAACACACAGACCTCAAAAACCCAGACAGCTACAGACCCATCTCCCTCTTAAATATAGATACTAAAATATTTACCTCTATACTTGCAAACAGGATGAAAAATCTGATAGAGAAAATCATCTCCCCAGAACAATCCATTTTTACGCCACATAGACAGACTAGTGACAATACATTAACATTAGATGCACTAATATCCTATGCTAACTGATACAATATCAACATCTACACAATGGTAGTGGATGCCCACAGGGCATTTGATAGGGTTAACCTAGAATTCTTACTCCAAACACTACCCTACTTTAATATACCCAATAACTTCATTTAGATCATCCAAACTCTCTATAGCAACCCATGCACATCTCTATATATAAATAAAACTTGGTCAAATAGGATTCTAATAAAAAATGGAACAAGACAAGGATGCCCATTATCACCCTTCCTGTTTAACCTATACCTAGAACCACTCTTTCTATACATTAAATAAAACACATACCACAATCCTCCATCAATACACAACTTGAAAATATACCTCACTGCATTTGCAGATGATCTGAACATATAATGCACAACACCAAATTCAGATATAAACAAAATAATAGCTGCAATTGAACATTTCTCGACTATGTCTAACTACAAATTAAACCTCAATAAAACTAATATTTTCCCCCTAAAAACACCCAAACTCATCTCACTAATACCATTGTTAAACACAATAAAAATAAAAGAAGAAACTAATTACCTGGGAATAAACTTTTTCCAGAATAACAAAGACTTCTACCAACACAATGTAAACCTTAAATGGCAAAACATAATGCAAGACTGTAAAAGATGGAACAATCTAAAACCACCATTCTTGGCCAAAGTATCAATAATCAACATGAACATTTTACCTAGACTATTGCATATATTCATGACATCACAGACAATAATACATAATAAATTCTTCAAACACATTCATACCTTCCTAGCAAAATTTATATGGGAACCCAAAAAAAAAAAAAACAGAATCGCCTATCCAAAATTAACACTCCCCAAAAACAAAGGAGGACAAATTTCACAAGATTTTAAAATGTACTACTCGATCATTAACACTAACAGAATATTAAGAATAGCTGACTATAACCCATCAATGGAAAATTGGTCTCCTCTTTGGGTGACAATCTATTATAGATATATTAAAGCTCTAGGTTTCAATACCAAAGCACTTCCATTCGGGAATCAGAAAGAAATACAAACTTATAACATTATAGAGACCTTAAAACATTCTATCAACTTAGCGCAAAAACTCTTTCAGTTTTTGAACCTTGGACAAGCCATGACAATACTGCAACCCCTTCATAAAAACCCAAATTTAAAAATAAATAATAAGATGCTGGACTTATCCCTTTTCCCAGACTGAAAGATAAAACAATCCAAGATATTTATCCATACCTTAACTGCTCAATACAAAAAATGAGGCCCAACTTAAACCTCCCTAAATCACACATAATAATCCTAAGACAAATCAAAGAACTGTGTTCCAGTTACCTCCAAAATGCTACTATGACCAATAGTGACATAGAAACTTGTAGCAGGTTTTGGAAAACTATTATCGCAACAAAGAAAACTATTACTAATTCATATAAAATGATAAATTAAATCAAATACCAGAAAGACCTCCTCTGCTCTAACTAGTGGAGAAAATTTAAACCACCCATAGATGATCAGCAAATAAGCCAGGCAATCAATCTAACACTGAAGATTATACCCCTCAAAAAGTTAGCATTCACTCAGCTCATGATCAGTAATAATGCATATTTTACACCTGCAAGCCTACACAAATTTAACACATCAAAGTCACCTTTCTGCCCACACTGTAAGGACCAGATAGTTAACTTAATCCCATGTATTTTGGAGCTTTGAATATGTCTATAAACTCTGGAACGCTCTCAGGGTACAATTGCAAATAATGGGTTATCAAACATCAACATTAACTTGGGAATTCACTCTATTACACATTCTCCCACCCAACATACCAAGAAAACAAGCAAATACACTTTTAACAATCTTCCTACTAATGAAACTGTACATAGCTTTTAAATGGCTAGATATGATAAATATCTCTTGGGAGGGTTTTAAACAAGTAGCTATACAACACCTTTTAGCTCATAAACTAGTAATAGATAAAAGAAACAAAAACATGAAATCCAGAGAAATCTGGGAACAAACCTTTAATATCATATTAGCATAATTCATCACACAGCAACTTAGAAATACACTCTAATGGAACTAAAGAACACATACAAGTTCAGATATTAAATAATAACTTGGATATTACGCATGTATATAATGTCTGTATACCTGTGGAAATAACAGTGAAAGCATCTATGTACATAGTCTAAATAGATATGTTGTGCAACCTATATCCTGTGGTATTGACATCAATGTATAACATATATATATATACAGTCATGTTGTAAGATGGTTTTCATCTGTGACATTTATTAATGTAAAAAGAAAAATCATTGAAAAAAAAAAATATCTGCTGATACAAATGCAGTGGTCAGTGAGTGAGAAAGTGACATTTCTTTTTATGCTAAATTTTAAATATGTGTCACATTAATATTTCTGTTGATAACTTGATCCTGACAGAGTATATATGGTGCTTCATAGTATCAACTGAAAGCTTACTTAAATCTGCAAATGTTGTCATTGTCACCTGCTGTCTATCTACTAACAATCTGTAGATATTTATACATGTTTAGTAATTAATTATGCATATATGCATAATTATCATATTTCTATGAATATCTTAGGCATTTTCAACCAGACATATTGTAGAAAAGCATTTCACATGCCCAGTCAACCTAGAGATGAAAAATGGCTCCACGGACAAGTGAGGTACAATCTAGCAGAGAAATCCTGTGTTCTTTTCAAAAAATATTATGAATATATGCCATATGTTAATAATTGTAGTAATAACTTCAACTAGTGGGTGTTTATATGATACTCCACAGTACAAAATGAAATATCTAAAATGCTAAAAAACTGCTGTGATGGTGTCCTAATCTCAACATTTTGCAGATATTTACACTTATTTGTCTGTTGAATAAGTAGATATGCATATGTGCATACCATTCATAATTATGCTGGGTTGGGGGTTGACCTTGTCTACATAGAAGGTAGGACAAATAACACATATAGCTAGATAAATCACTTTAACAGTAGCACACTCAGGTCTCATGTCTGTGACTTTTGGGTGAGAAGTTCTCCTTGATACCACCAAATTGCTCACTAGCTACAAGTCCTTCATCTCCCTGTTCACTTTAGTAACAAAACTTTAGTTCTGTGGGAATGTACTTTGCAAGTTAAGTATCTTTTTTATCCTACTTATTCAGCTTATCTAAGCTTACTGTCTCAGTATGCTCACTCCATCTCTAAATATTAATTTGCTGATCAGACACCAGGCTAAATCTGTGCTGTAGAAACTGCATTGCATCTTTACGATCTACAGTTTGCAATTAAGTCCAAAAGCCTTAAGTTGTTCCTCAGGCTCTGTATCCAGTGTCAATACTTCTTCAATAAATTAAATTCTATAGGACATTAAGTAGTCAGTCTAGTTTTGTGCCGTTTCAGCAAGATGATAGTATGTTGGCAGCCTAGCCATGCATGTCTGTCCATTGTCCATTACATCATGTTGTGTTTGTTTCTCATTCCATTGAGGGCTATTTTATTAGATACAATGAATAAGATATGATAGCTGAATGCTGTAAACTGGGTACACAAAATGGGTACTATTTTTTGTAATTACCGAGTACATTATGCCATGCTATAGAGACCCATGCCAGTAAATGATGGTAGACAAGGCAAAAGTGTCTAGCCTTCAGTAAGGCATGCTGTTTCAAACAGCATAGCCTATATATTGTTAAGCTTATGGGACTGATTATTCAGTGTGTCCCTTCTGGAAGTTTCACAAGGAGTACCCCCCCCCCCGTGCCAAATTTTTGTTGACATGTCCAGGTGTTAAGCTATTAGGGAGGATATGGTAGTAGTCAGACTCGGGATAGTGATCTAAGGGTAGGAGGATTCATGTTGTAACGGGAGAGGATTTGTTATTAGTTCACTGGTGACAGGTTAAAGATAAACTCAAGCTGATGTAACATGCAAATCAGGGCATTTTGGGAGTGAGAGGGATATCTGGGGACAAGTTTTATGGACCTAGTCCTAGACAAGAGAAGAGAAGGGATAGCATTTAGATATTAAGATAAATATGTAAGTATATATACTTGGGTGAGTGTGTGTGTGTGTGTGTGTGTGTGTGTGTGTGTGTGTGTGTGTGTGTGTGTGTGTGTGTGTGTGTGTGTGTGTGTGTGTGTGTGTGTGTGTGTGTGTGTGTGTGTGTGTGTGTGTGTGTGTGTAAAAAAGAAAAAAATGTTAGTGATGGTGCCAGAGAATCTAAATAAATATTATTAAGCTCCAGGCTTATGTAACAAAGTAATAAAATTAGTAAGTAATGTTATTAGCTGAGATAATATGTAGTAATAGAATACAGAGATGATAGCAGAAAGTCAGGTAAATTTGTAAAATAGTATTCAAATTATAAAATAAACAAATGGGAAGCAAGGAAGGTGAAAAAGATATCTCAGAGGAGAAACTGTTACGGAGACCATATAATGTACAGGAAATGGAGACTAACAAAAAATAAATGAAGAAGGTGGGTATGGTGAGTTAATTAAAAAAAAGAAAGAAATGTGAGGAATTACATATACATTAGAAGGGTTAATATAAGCTATTCAGCAGGCCTGAGTTAACCAGCTCTTGGGGAGGTGGGAGGAATGGTTTGGAATAGGGCGGAGGATGGGGTCTCTGGTGAAAGAAAAGGATGGAATGATATGCAAGGAAAACATAGGGAAGGGAATGTGGTGGGGTATTTAAGTTTGGGGAAGGTTTTAAGGGTGTTGGGGCATAAAGTTTTGTTCAAGGTGTGTTAAGGTGGATGGCATGGTCTGAATTGGATAACAGGGTGGA
Organism: Protopterus annectens; assembly: GCF_019279795.1. Classification (NCBI taxonomy): domain Eukaryota; kingdom Metazoa; phylum Chordata; order Ceratodontiformes; family Protopteridae; genus Protopterus; species Protopterus annectens. The sequence goes on from NC_056726.1 coordinate 902,383,457, forward strand.
TGGGCTAGGTGGGGAGAAGTAGAATAGCAATGTAAGAGGTTAATTTTTGCATGTCTTTTTCAGATGCCCATGGCAGCCCAATTACACAAAGTGCAGAGCCAATACCTCTCAAGAGCAAATATTTAAAGAGACTGACAGCTAATGGCAGTTGATGGAGGAATCATCAACAGTGCTGCATAGAAAAGGAAGGAAGAAAGGTGCAGAACATGAAAGATTTCTTTAAGAGTGCTTCTTCAGGGTTGTGCTAAATCCCCAGGAGTAGCACTGGACCCAAGTGTATCCCCAGGATTCAGAAAGCTCTTCAAGGTGTGCAGGAATAGTGCAAGAGCTGCTGGAGGCAATATGGCTGCCAAGAGATCCAGAAACAATCTCCCGGAATGTGCACGAGCACTCCTGCACTATTCCTGCATGGACACAGCTCCTGTATGCTAATTACCCAATTTGCAGGTGAAAACCATGAGGTGAATTAGCAATGCAGGAAGCTGGCAGCAGTCCATGCAGAATTAGTGTAACCTGCAGAAATGTACTCGGTTAGTAACCGAGTAAATGTTTGCAAACTACAAAACGGAGCCATGACAGCTCCAAATAAAGGCTGTATATAATGTGGAAGGCATGCCAATGGCCAAATATATGGCCATTAGCATGGAAAACAGTTTCAAAATAACAAAAAATATTTTTTTATTTTTTTGGCTGATTTCGGCCGTTTAAGCATAGGGCAGTGGTGCGCAAATGGGATCAGCCTGGAAATAAAACTAAAACCTTGAAAAAAAACTTTTTATGTAAAATCACAATTTTGCCATTATAGTCAATAACAGGCAGAATACAACAAGGCCAGTGAATAGTGGTTGCTAAGGGGGAAGGCTTAGTGTCAGACTTGTAACTAGGCATTAGCAGGCAATTCTATGCAAATGAGGGGAATGATACTGAATCACAGATTTCCCCTCATGGCAAGCCTGCACCCAACCGTGTAGGTGCAGGAAAACCATGGTGCATGCCTAACAGTTAGCTGACATCATAGAGGGGTGTGTCAGGCGTACTGTAAGTTTATTGGAGCTCTGTGGCTTGGGTTTGCCCTTAGTTTAGCAGAGCTAAGGAAGGGGGTCTGTCTGAAGCTGCCTAGCACTCTTTACATTGCCTAAATGGGTGTACGCGCCACACACCGGGTTTTAAACAAAAAAAAAGTTAAACTAGGAAATAGCAGCTCCATTCACATCTGAGCACTGGGTTTGTGCAGCGTGCCTCGGGGCTTAAACAGGAAGGCAATGGGAAGAGAAAACAGCAGTAGGAAGGTATTCAAGGAAAACTAGCACATCTAGCAGGTGAATGTATCAGAATCAGCCAATTACACAGGCAGCAGCCCAGCCCATCACACTACTATAAACTATGCAAACACCTTTCCCTCTGTTTTTCCCACAAACTCTACACCATTGGTGTACACAAACAGGGAAATTGTACCTAACAAAAGCAACAGAATGATAAGGGGCTGCATTCGCTCTCATAAATCAACATGTGGAAGAGGCTGAGCCTGGTGAGGATGAGAATACTGATGATCAACCCACAGTGAGGAGAAGCAGAAGAGTGTACACACCCAGGGTAACCTACCAGGGGCTACATGAGCTGGAGATAGTGGAGTGCTATAGGGTGGACAGGGACCTCCTACAGCAAATTGTTGAGCTGTACCAGCCACACCTCACACGCAGAACCAATAGAGGGGAACCCATCCCAGTGGATACCAAGGTATGTGCAAGCTTAAGAATACTAGCCACAGGTACTTTCCAAAGGCCAACTGGGGATATCATGGGGGTCTCACAGGCATCAGCATCCAGGATACTCCACCAGTTCCTAGATGCCATGTCAGCACATGCCGGTGAGCACATATATTTCCTCAACACCTGTGAGGCGTTGACCAACAATATGCGTCTCTTCCACCAAATAGCAGAATACCCTGAGGTAGTGGGTGCCATAGACTGCACGCACATACACATCAAAGCACCACCTAGCAAGCAGGGTAGGGTCTACATAAACAGCAAGGGCTTCCCCTCCATCAACTGCCAGATCATGTGTGATGCCCAGGGCATTATAATGAATGTGTGTGCTGGCAGCCCTGGAAGCTATCACAACTCCCTCATCTGGCATATGATGCAGCTGTACCAGAGATTTGCCAATTGGCTCATCCCATATGGCCACCTAGTGAGGGATGCTGGTTACGCACTGGAGCCGTGGCTGATGACACCCATCAGAAATGCACACACACCCAAACAAGAACTCCATAATGAGGCACACACACAGACCAGAATCATAATAGAGCGTGTGTTTGGGATGCTCAAGTCACAGTTCCGGTGCCTGGACATATCCGATAGAGCCCTGCAGTACTCACCAGTTACATGTACCCAAATTGTCACTGTATGTCCCATGCTACACAATATGATTTTGTGGAAACAGCTGCAGCAGGAACAGTGCTACACAGCCCCCACCATTGCCAAGACCTGCACAGGCACAGAGTGACTCGGAGAAGGAACAAGCTGAGCCTGCCCCAGTAGGCAGAAGGAGGTGTGCCCAGTATGTCCAGCCCTTGGCAAAGAGGTAACGCATAGCACATACACTGACACGGTAGGAACCTAGGGAATGACATCTCACTCTGACTCGAACATACAATAAAAGGTATGCCAAACATAACACAACCTGTGCTCAACCATGTATAGGGAGTGTACTATGTGCATCTGACATAGTCAGCCCTCCAGCACCATCCTCAGTACTGGCACAGCCACAAGGTAAGTCACACTCACTATCAATTGTTGAATGTAGTAGTATGTTCTGCTACCTGTATCTATGGTATGGATGTGAGCATGTTAGGGAATCGGGTGGCTGAATGGGATGCCAGCAGATAGTAAGCACCTATATCAGCAGCGTGAAATCCTTAACAAATACTGGTGTCAACATAATAGGCAGTACTACACAAGGTGACAAAACCCACTGCAGGACATGTGGTGAGCCAAATGGCTGTCCATAGGACACACACATGCATGCCAGTGAGGCTCACATACCCAACAACAGTCTCAGCCAGCAGGACAAGTGTAGACAAACACAAAGAAAAGCTGTGCTAAGGACTCTGATTGAAGGCTATGGAGAACAGCCCCCCTCCAGACCTACACAGACAGACTACAACAGGTCAGGCAGTGGGATCTTAGTTCTGAAGGGTAAGAAGTCTGAAACTGAAATGTAGGTCAATAAAACCTAAGAATTGTAGTACACTGATATGCCTCTAGTCTGCATGATAGGTCAGAATACAGAATGAAATGGAGTACCTGAAATACCAGTACAGTCATAGCAAATGTTCACAGTTGGTAGGTGTGCCCCCCCCCCACAATCCTATGTAGAAATGTAGTAACAAGTATGTTTAGGCATAATAACAGTGGCGCACAGATTACCTGAGCTGGCCAAAGTAGCAGGATAGATTGTAGCACATGTACAATATGCAGGGCTCTGTGTGTTAGGTTGTTCTGTGTTGTATATTGTGTGAAAGTGTTCAGCATGTAGGCATGGAGGATTGTGTCCCAGTGGCCATTGGCCAGTACTGTTGATGACAGGGCCAAGTTCTCACAACTGCAGGGCCAAACACAATGCATCCCAGCAAGACACAATCCAGCAGTAATCCATACTAATTGTTCAGATGTAATATCTGTCACCATCTGAAAGATGGACATGTCATGAATGTAGGCCCAGACATACAAAAAGTACACAGGTGGAAGTACCCTAGACAGAGAGTGTATAAAATGTTACTGTCAAATGGGCTCACCTTTGGAACTGTACATAAAGGTTAGCAGCACATTAGTTGGCTGTGTAGTATGGAATACTGATGTCAGCTGGCCAAACACTGGCAGACCACAAACGCCACAGGTATGAAGTACTAAGAAACTGCTGATGTCCCTGTTCAAGCCAGCATAAGTGGAATGTCCCATGTATATCTGTGAGTCAGCTGCAAGTAGCTTCCATAGCACACATGCACCCAGTTCACCCCACCATCAGCCAAAGGTACCTCACAGGTCTTATCCCTGCTGTTGGGAATGAATACAATATGACCCCCACTTCTGTATGGGAATAGCCACAGAATGCAGCATGCTGAAGAGGTGTCCCATGCAGGTGTGTCCCTAGCTATAAGCAGCACCCTGCCAGCAGCCACACCAAATGGATTAATAAGGACAGAAACTATTGGCATTAACACCTTGCACACCTAGCCTGTCACCCCAGGGGAATATAGTGGCTTGTAGCCTGGGTCTGTAGAAGTGACACAATGCATAGGCCTGCTACAGATGGCCTGCATCACTATCAAATGCCCTACAGTCCTCTGACAAAGGCCTATGTCTCACCCATACTGCCAATGTATGTTATCTCATGGACTCCAAAATAACAACATAACACAATCCATAGAACACAAATGCAAGGCCAAGTTGACAAATCCTAGTAGCATGTCCACCATGTCTTACTGCATGAACTGTGGACCAACCCCTAAATACTGCTGGGATAAAGTGATTAACTATAGGGATACTTATCAGATAATGTTTGCATAATGTCAGAAGAGGATAGAATAACAGAGGGGGGATAGAAGCATGGACGCCATGGAGTGTGTGAAGTCTGAAACTCAGATGTGTGCACATGCTATCCCTGCCTGTAAACACAGGAATGGGTGGTTACAAACCTGCTCCTAAACCACAATGTGATGGGGTAATGACCAGAAATATGTGCACTGCCTCTGGGTAACCTGTGTGAATCTGTACAGGTATGGCTACAGCAGGATACGGCCATACTGTCACGTCAATGGATGTGCAAGCATGGGATCCTCAGCCACCACAGTACCAAAGTGCTGAACCATTTACACAGACCCATCAGTAAGTGTCTGCAGCTCCCCCTCCAGAATGGCATGATTGTGCAAGAATATGTAGGCTGCAGACCACAATACTGGACACAGCTTCATTCATCTTGTGTTCCCCAGGAAATTACTGCAAGCAAATATGTATACCTGTCAGTAGATGATGACATAAAACATCATGGTGTAAAACAGTACATATGTCTGAATATCTCTGCTAACACCAAAACCATGTAGCAGAAGCAGCACAGACACAATTAGTTACAGTATCCCACTATCCTTTGCCCATTGTGACCCCATATTGTCAACCAATCTATAGATATCCTGCAGAAACAGGTTGCTAGCTGTAGGTGTAGAACAGAAAAGCCTGCACTGGAGTACAACCTACCTGGAATGGATTCACACATTTAATACAGAAGGTCATACTGAGCATGCTCCCACACTAAGAGAAACGAAGCCCATGTCTGACAACAAAATACTGAAAGGTCATACTGGGCATGCTCCCACACTTACAGAAATGGAGCCCATGTCTAGCAACAACAGTGGACTATACATATCTGTCAGTCGCAGATGTTTGTGCACACACTCCACATCACACACGCAGTCATGCTTTGCACACACATCAGATAGGAATACACACATATATCCAAGGACAACACACTATAATAAACCAAACTTATACATACATAGATGTATGGAAGAGCGTGACAGACAGTGACAAAGAGCTTCCCATCATGAGGCCTGTCCCACCCAGCACACATCCAATTAGCTAATACCACATGATGTGCAAATGTCAATCACTGTAGACATTTGCTTCTGGTATTCCACTATAGTGACTGTGGTCCTTGTGATAACTGTGTAACATGACTGCACAAGTCATTATTCATCTAGCAGTTGTATACATGTTCCTGTTAAATGTAAACCTGTGTGTGACTGAGTGTTGTGTATGTGCATCCAGATGAATGGTTTATGGCCCATTCACACACACTGCACTCCCCATTGCCCTACTTTGGCAAGCCTGCTGATGTCATTCACCTTGAAATACACCTTTGAGGAAGGAATAACCCTATAAGCTCAGTGGTGTGTGTTATAATTGTGTAATGCTATAGTGTAATGTACTAGTCAGGTCGGTGTTCTAACCCTAGACATGACAATGGTGAAACTCTATGTGTGTGTGTGTGTGTGTGTGTGTGTGTGTGTGTGTGTGTGTGTGTGTGTGTGTTTGTCTGTGTAGGGATCAATGCTTTTGAGGCCATTCACAGGCACTACATTTTCTATTGCCCTACTTTGGCAAGCCTGCTGATGGCATTCACTTGAAATACACCTTTGGGGAAGGAGTAGCCCTATAAGCTCCGTGGTGTGTGCTATAACTGCGTAATATTATAGTGTGATGTACTAGTCAGGTCGGTGTTCTAACCCTAGACATGACAATGGTGAAACTCTATGTGTGTGTGTGTGTGTGTGTGTGTGTGTGTGTTTGTCTGTGTAGGGAGCAATGCTTTTGAGGCCATTCACAGTCAATACACTTTCTATTGCTCTACTTTGGCAAGCCTACTGAAGTCATTCACCTTGAAATACACCTTTGGGGAAAAGCTAACCCTATAAGCTTTGTGGCATGTGTGATAAATGCAATACACTGTAGTAAGAATACATAGCTGGTTGGGGTTTGAATCTCAGTACTGTCAAATGTGTGTGTTTCTCATCAGTATCCTGCGTGGAGGTAGCTGTGATTGTGTAATAACAGGACTCATTGTAGGGTGGGTTTTGAAAATTTCTTATATGGAGGACCTATTATATTTCACAATGTCCACCTTGCAAGGAGAACAGATGTCAAACAGCAGAGAGGCTGGTATAACAACCACTATGTTGGTAGTTCCCTGCATATTGTCCACAGATAGTAATCATGGTGTGATTGCAGTGGACTCCAAAGGACATGACACCCTGTTCCATCCCTACATTAGGCAAATAATTGCTTACAGTGGTCCTTTGCTATGTTCCCTACTGGGCGTCTGCAACAACTGCAGAGTCAGCAAATGTAACCCACAAAGGAAATACCATGCCTCATACACATGCCCTGTATGGACAGATGCCACTAACACCAGTGAATTCCTGTATCATGCTGTTAATGTAGGTGCAGGATCAACCTTAGTTCCATAGCCAGTTCTCACCACATGAGGTCAGGAATGCCACATCAGATGATAACAATCTGTCCGCACAACATGCCCAGACACCCCAGGTATACTTCCACATGTCACAGAACATGCATGTGGGACATGCTCACATCCCAGACACTGTCCATGTTATGGAATATAGAACACATACATGGAAAGCATTGCACAACATTGGCCACTCACAATAGTAACCCAGATGAATGGATGGTGAATACAATACCCACCTGTGTGGGCCAATCCAGGGACTACACCCCTAGCCACACTGCAGACTATTGTCATGTGGCCTGATGCCAAGTTATACCCTATGCCTAGCCTTGTACAGCCTTCTGACACAGTCAACCATTACACACCTGTGAAGCAATGAACCCATGCATGTCAGTACTGGCAAATCTGTGTCTGTGTGTGTTTGGAGATTAATTATTTGGAAGCCATTCACACTCACTACACCTCCCATTGCCCTACTGAAGCATGCCTTCTGATATCAGTCACCTTGACATACCCTTTGTCCATGTATCAGCCTGATAACCTCTGTGGGGCATGTGATACCTGCGTAATACTGTAGTGTAGAAAACTAGCTAGTTAGGAATTCTAATCCTGACCCTGCCAACTGTGATAATGTGTGTGAGTTCCTGCGGGGCAGCCTCGGTGGTGCAGCAGTTAGCATTGCTGCCTGACAGCAAGAGGCTCTCTGGTTCAATCCTCGGCTGGGGTGCCTTCTGTGCAGAGTCTGCATGTCCTCCCTGTGATCGCGTGGGTTTCCTCCGGGTGCTTCGGTTTCCTCCCACATTCCAAAAACATGCTGTAGGTGGTTTGGATACACTAAATTGACCCTAGGCATGAATGCGTGTGTGTGCCATCTGTGGAAGGTTGGGCACTGGGCTGGCAACTCGACACCATAAAATTCCACTGCCAGTCATGAGCAGACGGGTGATCCACTGTGGTGACCCTTAACCGGGAAAAGCCAGAAGAAGTCCCTGAGAGAGTGTGGTTGCATCATCCTTGACACCTGCTTTTGTGGACAGGCACATGTACTACACCTACCTTATCCCTCCATAATCATGGTTGCTGATGTCACTCACCTTCAAATATACCTTTGGATAGCTCTCCAACATGTAAGCTCTGTGGCGCATGCAATAACTGCATAAAAATGTAATAGCAATATATAGGCAGACAGGGGTTTAAAACCCTGTAGTAGTAATTGTGTGACACAAACATGTTTAGCTCTTACTCTCCTATGCCCTTCCTTTCTTACTTTGTCTCTGTCTGTCTCTCTCACTCCCTCTCTGGTGGATATGGGAAAGTACACCTGCTTTGCTTAGGCAGCAGCTTGTATTTTGTAAGTGATGCTCATGATCAGCTGATGGCCTGTGCACGAATTGCAGTCCCCCACTAGCTGATTGCATGTGGAACAGCTGTGGTAACATTCCCATAGCCAATTGCATGGAAACACACTCCTATAACTAGGAACATCATGTGGGTGATGGCCCTTTTCATTCACTGTGAACAGGACTTTATGTTGGTGTTTGGCAAACAACATCACATAGTGTAGTGGGATATACCTCTTACAATATATACTGTGGAGACAGGCCAACAAACAGGAGGGGGATGTTCCAGACATGAGGACAGAATGTAAGTATTGCTCTTCTACATTTGAAATAATGTTGGTTTAACAGGGTTTGTGTGGATATGGCTGGTCTACATGATTTAATACATGTCATGACAGTGTTGTGTGGTTGAGGAAACTCTCACCTGTAGGGCTATCTGAGGACTGGCCAGTCTTACATGTGTTGTGTTACTCACAGATGAACTAGCTTTAAAAATGTAGTAGCATACTCTGAGGATTGCAATCAGTACATGGTGACAGCCATGAGAGTTACTGACTTCATATCCCTCAGAAGACATATGTCACAACAAACCCTGTTACACCAATAAAATAAATGTGTGAGTTTATCACAGCAACATGTCAATATTAGCCCTGTGTTTGTGCCTCCAGCCACAACTCTGTCAAACTTTGTACATATGTCATACAGTAAGAGGTGTACATGTTCAGTACACCATTATTTATTGACATCATACATGATAACAAGCCAGTGAGATATCAGACCGCTAAACATGTTATGTGTAGTAGGGCTTATATCTGAGGACAAAACCTGGACATTCTGTTGTAGTGTGTACAATAGTGAGGTCTGTGTACGTATGGTGATTGTCGGCAGAGTGTGTATTGTGAATATGTACCTTAGCCTGTGTACAGACTGTGGTATATGTCACTGTTCTTGGTCCTGTTCTATCTGATGTTGCATGCTGCTCCAGTGTATGGTACCTTATCGGCGTATATGTTCGAAGGGCCAAACCCACACATGTCCCATACCACAGTCAGGCATCAGAATACACTGTGTATTGGCCCAGTATATGTAGGGTTAGTGTGAGAGTGGCACATATGAGGATGGTTCATAGGTTCATAGGCTGGTACTAGGCTATCAGCCTTAGGGCCTATACAAGCCTAGCCATAACAATTCCCTGGCTATTTCTTCCCACACTATTTACTTCCCTGGACCCCTGTCTAGCAGGGCGACTGATGTGATCCCGGGGTGAATTTCCTTTCTCCCATCCAATTGTCAAGGTTCCTTTTGAAGAGGGCAAAAGAGGTGCTCTGCTTGACATGTATGGGCAGTCTATTCCAGAGTCTGGGGAGTCTCTGGGTCAATAACCTATCCCTCCAGGATGTTTTGTTTATTGTGATGACAAGGTTTAGATCCCTGGAGCATGTGGCTCTGAGGGATTGGGATTTTTTTAAGTGTAGCTTGTCCAACAGCTCTAGGTTTGACA
>NC_056726.1:902398317-902443317 GCF_019279795.1 Protopterus annectens
AAGACATTGGCAACCTTCAAACACTGGACCCCACTCAGTTTGGTTTCATAAAGGGCCGATCTTGTCTCCTCAACCTGATTGACTTCTTTGAATCAGTCTCCAGAGCCATGGACGAGGGTAAGGCAGTCCACACAAGCTATCTGGACCTCGACAAGGCCTTCAATACCATCCCCCACTCTGGAATCATAGATAAACTTACTAAGCAGGGCATTAATCCCTATGTCACTCGATGGGTTGCCAACTGGCTTACTGACAGAACCCACACTGTAAAAGTAGCCGAATCAAAATCCATCTCCGGACAAGTGACAAGCAGAGTACCTCAGGGTTCAGTCCTGGAACCGCTCTTGTTTGGCATCTACTTCTCTGAAGTACAGGGCAACACTAAGGGACTCTGATGACTGCAAGCTGGGAGCCATTACTGAATCCCCAAATGATGTGGGTATTCTACAAAAGGGCCTTACAGAAACAGATGCTTGGTGCCAGAGCCATGGGCTCAAGCTCAATGCCAAGAAATGTATAGTTATCCCCTTTGGGAAAAACCATGTACCCATAAATTACCAGATAAGTTGCAGTACACTAAACATCAAAAGTGTGATAAGGGACTGAAGGACACAGGTGGACAGTGGTCTCACTTTCAATAACCACATAGCCACAACAGTCACGAAATCCTTCTATGTGGCACACCTCATCACTAAGGGCTTTTCATCCAGAAAAAAAGGAGGTCATTGTCCCACTGTATTCATCCCTCATTAGACCCATTATAGAGTACAATGCCCCATTTGGTATGTACCTCACAAGACATCTGCAACAACTGGAAAGGCCACAGAAATACCTCAATAAAAGAATCACAGGCCTAAAGCAGATGCCCTATGCTGACTGCCTAAAAAAACTCCAGCTAAACTCTGTCGCATATTGCCTACTCAGAGGTGATCTCTGCTTAACATACAAGGCCATGTCAAACCCAGTGCTGTTGGACATGCTAAATTTAAAGAAGTCCCAATCCCTCAGATCTACATGCTCCAGGGATCTAAACCTGGTCATCACAATGAACAAAACATGCTGGAAGGATAGGTTCCTGACCCAGAGACTCCCCATACTCTGGAATAGACTGCCCATACATGTCAAGCTGAGAGCCTGTTTGGCCCTCTTGAAAAGGAACCTTGATGATTGGATGGGATATAGTAAATTCAGCCAGGGGATCATGTCAGTCACCCTGCTAGACAGGGGACCAGGGAAGTAAATATTCTGGGAAGAAATAGCCAGGGAACTGATATGGCTAGGCTTGTATAGGCCTTAGGGCCGATAGCCTAGTAGCAGTCTATGAACCTATGAACCTATGAACAGATGTATATAATTACATATATATGAATATATATGTGTATGTACATGTACACATATATCTACATATGTATCTCTCTCTCTCTCTATGTATATATATATATATATATATATATATATATATATATATATATATATATATATATATATATATCCTTATGTGTAAACATGACTATTGTATATACCTTGGCATGGCAAGGAAGGGCACATTTTGTGGCTATAATTGTAGTTGTTGTGGAGATATCATGCCTAATGATATTAATAACACACAAGGAAATAATATCTTTGTACATCCAATGACGAATAAGATCTTTATTTTTCATATATCAGCTACTTGCTTAACCAGTAATGTTGTTTATCTTGCTACCTGTGTTGCCTGCTCTTCCTTTTATGTGGGAAAAATGACTAGAAAACTGAAGGAACGTATAATAGAGCATAAATCGGAGATAAGAAGGGCTAGTGAGAATAATGCCCTATATAAACATATGAACGCATGTGGATTGAATCATTATTAATAGTGTTCAGGTAACGGATAGAGGTGGAGATATTGGCAATTCTTTAGAAATAAGGGAATTTGAGTGGATTATTAGATTAACAGCAGATGTCTCACCAGGTCTGAACAGCGCTGTTTCCTTGAAGCCTATATTGGATAGGATACAGCGTATAAAATTAAGATAATGCGTTACACTTAATTTTTAATTTTTAATTTTTTATAATTTGTTATTTTTAGATATATGTAAAATGTATATAAAGTTTTTGTATGTGTGTATATGTATACTTTTGTATATGAGTTTTGTTTGGATTGTTAGTTGATCATATGATTTTTGGGCTGCTAGTCATGTGATTGCGTTAGGCTCTTATATAAAATGCTTTTTAAATGAACCTGTATGTAACATTGAGAAAGGGTGTTTAACCTGAAAGCTTTGTTTTATATAAAGGTTTTTTGCTCAACTGTGATGGTTTTTGTTTTTGTTGGACGATTTTATTCAGCTGTTGTTATTTTGATATTGTATATACCTTCCCAGATGTATCACACCATATTTATCTGATATGTTTATATTTAGATATAACAACATACAGGATTTAACAGTAATATAATTAACAAGTACTACAGAATCATAGAATTCATAGCAGTTGTTCAATACTATTCAGTATGTGCATTGACAGATATATTGGAAAAAACAATGATTTTCACAGCTGTGATGGCTTAGTGGTTAATTGCTGTGACTGTAGTGTACAAGGTCCAGGGTTCAAGGCATGCAAGGGCTGTTTATTTTGTTGCTGGACAGAACAAGGGCTGTTGGATACAGAGTGGTTAAGGCAGATTTGAGCAGCTTTAAGCAGGTGTGTATGGGTTTGCATGATGGTAAGCACTGCTAACGTATGGTTAAACATATAGGCACTTACACCATGTAGGCTTCGCTTAACAGTACGCAAATGTGCTTAGCATTTATATTGCAGCAATGCTGAAACTTGCTAAGCATGGCTCAGCCCTGGTAACCAGTGCTCACATTCTGGTCTGATAAAATAGCAGGGTAATGACAGCTTTAATAAGTGTATTTAATTCCATGTACATAACATCCGTCTATGTGCTGTCATTACAGTAGCAAGGGGTGTGAGTCTACTGTCTGGGACACCTGAGTATATATGGCTTGTACAACACTCTTTCCCACTTGAATGTGTTACATACATGGGTAGTATCCTAGGTTATATGCTGTCACACTGGCATGTAGTGTATCATTACATTACTACTGTTGACAGTGCTTTCCCAAGTAAGAGTAGATTGCAGATCGTAGTACTGGAACCAAACACCCCTGCATGCAAAGATGGACTCTGAGTCCTCACTGTCGTGTTCTTGGTGTGTGAGCTGTGTCTCATTAAATATTTCCTACTGGATATTGATATGACATGTGGATATTAACTATAGACTACTGTGTGTAAAGCACATGTCATTGAGGGCTGCTGTCATGTAGTAATGGCATGCCTATCGATGTCAGACATCTATCTGTCAACACATTCATCCTAATGCATAGCCAGTTGGCTAGCTGATGTCTGTCAGTCCTCTGTACAGATGTGCAGATGTCAGGTATCCATCTTGGCTACTTACAGGCAATCTATGCTTGACTGACACTGAGATGTCTGCCCAGCTGTGTTATGAATGCCACAGCTAAGAATGCACACACTCTATGCACCACATGCCATGGATACCTCAACAACACTACCACAGTCAACAAAGCATGCTTGGGTACAGGACGCCAAGACAGAAACTGACCAAGTTATGTATTACATGTTGCATACATGTCAACTGGAGCACCTCACTGGCCCTCTGAAAGAGACAACCAGATGATTGGATGTAACTCTCACCCTGAGGATCACCCCTGCGGTATCTGTTGATAGATGGCCTACTGGCACATGGCAGGTGGCATGATACCACTGTACACACACATCCCCTACACTTCCCATGTCTCCATGGACAATAGCCTGGTACACAACTATGAACACCTGCACTGATGGAACCCAGTACTGACAAATGTGCATGTGTGCATTACTGAGAATAACAGTGTCTGTGTGTTTGTAGACCTGTAGTTGAGAATACCCTGAAGCCCTTCACACCCACCACACCCCCCATTGCCATAGTTAGATGTGGCTGCTGCTGTACCAGACATTACATGTACCTTGTTACACTCTTCTCCCTAAGGGCTACCTGGAGCTTGCAGTACCAGCACAACACTGTTGTACAAATGGGTTGATAGGCATGGGATACCCTCTGAGTTCTGGCAAGTGTGTGTATGTGTACATATTTGTAGGATACAGCATTCTGAGGCTACATTCTCCTAATACACGCCTTGCCACACAGTATTAGGGATAGTGATGCTGCTGACCATGAGAGAGCCATGACAATGCATCACCCTACTATCCCTGTGGCATGTGCATTAGATGCATATCCCTGTAGTAGCACTCTTGAGATAGACAAGGGGTCAATGTGTGATGGTGGGTATGTCAGAGTGTTATCATGGGTTTCTGTGCATACAATATCCACTGTGGGGTGTGGGTGCTGGGTATGCTGTCTTTGCACCATGGTGCCCCCAGTACATGTCCCATGTTCCACTGTATGGGGATCACTGTTACCGTCAACCATACAGGCAACTGAAAACACTATCCAGCCCAGTTATGCATGTGCTGTGTGCAACTTATCTGTAACAGAATGGACACACTGACAAGGTAGTTAGCACTGATAAACCCAGGTCATTCAGATGTGTGTATGGCTGTTATGTGTTTGTCAATGTGTATATGACAGTATATCATACTATGTATTGTCCATAAACAACCAATACATCCCCCATTACCATAATATACAGGCCTGGGGATGTTCTTCACGTGACATGTAACCTGGAACACACCTCATCCTAAAAGCTGTGTGGTATGTGCAGTTAAGGTCACAGACATCAGTAGCACTACATACCTAGGTAGGGGTTCTAGTCCCAGTGTTGCCAAATAAGACTGTGTGTGTATGTGAAGGAATCTACTTCCATTTGCAGAATATACATGTCCCAGGAGGTCATCTGTCTGAGAACTGCCTGGCATATGCTAACATTTTGCAGGTATCATCATGTGGAAATTCATTTCATCACAACTAGTGGCAGATGTGTAAATGCCCTCTTCCCCACTGCATAGGTTTACAGCGATGCTGAGGTTGATATGTATAGCTGGGTGTGGCTCTTGTGGACACAGCCACCATCGTTGCAGTTACTGTTGAATGTATCCTCCCACTTAGCTGGCAGTAATACTGTACAGTTCATGTTAACAGGTTAAGTAGTTGTCTGTCACACTATCTGTCGTTCTACAGCACCTCTCACCCTCCAAAGGGTAGGACTGTGACACCCACACCAGCACACCTATGTTTACCGGGTTGAGGACTGTACTACATTGGGGAAGGGGAAATATACCCTGCCAGTACCATTGTCAATGACATTAAACTAGCAGACTGCTTATTTCCCAATGTGTTGTTGTGGCTGTTCTGTCTTGGTGGAATTACATAGGCTAAAATGGGTTCCTTGCACAGGTACATACATCCATGTGTACAGTATTCTCTGTGTATTGCATCAACACCAAAGCCTCTCTGTGTGTTATACACAAACATGTGGTGTGTACCACCCAGTACACTTACCATTGTCCACTGTAGAAGGGCTGCTGACATCAGTCACCATGCACTCACCTGTATACACCACCCCCAGATCTATCGGCCATGTGGCATATGCAGTAACTGTTATACAGACCTGTGACATGTGTTCACCTGTACCCAGGATATAGCACAACCAAGATGTCACCACAGTGCCATATCCCTTGTAGGATACAACAGCAGACCATCATCCTGTTGACACATGGACACCTACAACACAAACGGAATACATTATGGAGACCACAATCAGTCAGTGTTAATAACAGCTATAATGCATCATAGCTGGACAGCTACAGTTCCTGACATGTAAGCATTAATCTTTACTGCTGACAACATGTTACACAGTATTGCATTGGTACACCGTAGTACAGTCACCCTGTGCATCAGAACCATATACGCCTGTCCCTGCATCGTTGTCATAGATGACAAGGATGTGGCACAGATATCATCATATGCACAGGGTGTGTTGTTGGTTTGCCAGAAAACTAGACTGAGCCATATGTTTGACACCATGTGTGTGAGTGAGGGGGGTTTTAATTATTAATTTGGCTATGGTGATGTGGTGTTTGTAAGTATGGGGTTGCCCTAGCTGTGTTGGTATTTTGTGTGTGTGTGTGTGTGTGTGTGTGTGTGTGTGTGTGTGTGTGTGTGCACACAGTTCTGCCATGGGGCTGCCCTATACAGGGGTTTCTTGGACAGCTGCAGACCGTACCTGGCAGGGTGTGCAGTTCACTGTCTCCAGCCCCGAACACGTGAACTGTGCCTGCCAGGGGTTCCACGGGTGCCACAAGGTACAAGCCATGATATGCTACTCTCCCCTGTTGATGACATATGTCCACTGGATCTGGGTCCCTATTGGGACTGGCCAGAGCCATGTGCATGTGGCTTGCTGTGGTGTGGTGTGGACAGCACCCCCCTGCAGTGCTGGGGCTGGTACTGCTACTACAGGAGTGGCTCTGTTTTCTGGCATGTCCACATCGACCTCCAGCTATTGGTGTTGCTGGCCTATATCCACGTGGCCGTCGCACCACTCCCACCATATGCTCAAGTACAGACATTCCATGGTCAAGGAGTCCCACCATCTCACCCAACCGTCTATCCATGACCTCTGAAAAATATCTGAGGGTACCTGCAAGATCACAGATGTCAGTAACAGCTGAATGAGTAGCCCTCTGCAGCTTCAGAGCCTGTCTGGTGTACAGTTCCATATGTGCCTGCACCTCCATGATGGCCTGAAACATGCATCTTGTGGTACCAGATGTGGCACTTCTGCCAGGGGCACGATGACCAGCAGCCCTCCAATGAGCACCCCTGTACATCTGCCTATGTGGTACCCCTCTGGACATCCGGCTAAGGCTGCTGTGTCCAGACACACATGCCATAGATACCACACTGTCCTGTCCCATGCCACCAACCACCAACTGTCCCTCAGCTATGGCCACTGGTGATGGGGTATGTATAGGCATTGTGACTGTGTGTGGGGATGGGGTGGATAACAGTGTGATGTCAAATAATGGCACAGCTTCAGCACTTGACAACCCCGCCTGTGCCTCAACACACCTATCATCATTTTCACTGTCTGTATGGACACCAACATCAGATTGCCTGCAGGAGGGACCCTGACCCACTTTGCCACCTGTGAGGGAAAAACAAGAAACACACTTTAAGACCTGTACATCATTGCTTAACAGTACACACACACACACACACACACAAACACACACACACACACACACACACACACACAAACACACATGCGCACGCACACACCCTGACATTCCACCATACTATTTACCTGTCCCTGAGTTTACAGAATGTCCCTAGTTTATCTCGTAATTTCTCCATCCTGCATCTGTCTTGAATAATTCCAGACAATAATACCAATCATTAATGTATCATTCTTCTAGTTGTTCAGAAAAGTGATCACAAAACATGACTTGTTACTCCATTAACTCTTTAACTTGATTGGAGTCATTTTTTTCAAAGACTCCCTGATGTCATCCAGTGTTCACCCTGGTTTTGTCCAGACATCTTGAGCATGGCCCCATATGTTATGGACTACTACAGTCACTCAATAATGTCCCGCACTGGAGTGTCATACTTAACTATTGTTCAGTAGATGCAAGATCTGTTGCTCTATTAACTTTTTATGTGGACTACAGTAATATTTGGAAACACTCTCTGGTGTTGTATAGTAATTCCCCAATGCATCGTTAGTGCTGCATACGTGGGTATTCTTTCACCTTTCTGCAGATTGCAATTAAAACAGTATAACTGGTGTCTAGTTTTCCCTCCCAATGCATCTTTCAGGCTGCAGACTTTATTCTACTATCAGCTGTCCTGAGATTACATGTCAGAAAAGTATTACTGGTGTCTAATGTGTCTGTCCATGTCCATGTACTGCACGATTTCTAAGGGAAGTTGAGAGGTATGAACAGCCCCCCACACACACATATGCATACATGGACACACACACAAACACACACACATACACACACGCATTCTACATACATCAACCCCCCCTCCACTACACCAGATAGCACTTACAGACAAATTAACCCCCCACCACCACCACACACACACACACACACACACACACACACACACACACACGCACGCACACAAACTTACAGGTGAGGTTGCACAAAGATATTACACACAGACCTCTCATTACCCATCTGTCAACATGCATGACAAATGGCACTCAACAACATGCAGTGAAGCAATAGTCAATCCCTGCTAGCAACATTATACATGTCTGTGATGCATGGGTTGTGTTAATAGGTGATGCCCCTTCCCCTGGAACACACAGCACCCATGTACACAGTATTGCTGTGCACCTGTTCGGCAACCTGGCATGTACTGTACACCATACCTCACAGGTGTACACACCATTGCTGAATGTTATGTTTGCTCTGCTGCTCACAGCCCCTATGTGTTTGTCTGACCATATCTGGGATGATATGTGGACAGATGTCATTTGTGAATGCCTGATGTCTGAATTACAGATCTCATCATCAGTGGTGCATGTATGGCCTATAAAATACAATTACACTGACAACCTTAAAACCTTTCCATGGCTATGAGGTGTGTACACACCCTTATTGATATGGTGCCCTGTTCCCTGATATGCCATGGGTCCACATTACTGCATGTGTTAACATTCCATGAACCTGATATGTGACATATGCACTGTGCAATCAAATGCAGTATCAAACAAATGTGTTAGTTGTGCAGATGCTGATTGAGATGCATACAGTTTGTGGGTGCATATGTGTGCACATCCTTATTATGATGGTTTGTTGTACCTACTGTTATGTGTACTACAGCAGTCATTATTCCTGGAAGGGGTATACTAGCATGGGACATCTGCATTTGCCAGTATTTGGCCACTCTGCCCTACAAATGTCCCCCAACTCTGCATGATTGCAAGGTCAACTCATGTGCACAGCCCTTGAAGGTCATACAGTGCCATCACTATTGCTGTGGAGTCAGGGTTATGTCTGCCACAATTCATGACCTTGACTCTGTGCAGATACAGCCTTTCTTAGCAAGCGTTGGATCTCTGCTTCAGTGCACTGTTGTGTTTCAGGATGACAGCCCCTCCTCACCCTCAGCCTTTTTCCAGATGCTTGACAACTACGGCCTACACATGTTTGTCATTTTGCAGTGTCCCAAACTCTGAACACCATGTGTATCGGCCTAGTCCCTGCTAATGAATGGCAAACATACAGGTGTACACTGGCACCAGCAAGGTACAGATGGGGATGGTGGGTCTGAGGTGGGGTGAGGTTTTGGTTGTGCAGCACATGTATCTTAATTGATACAGTCTGCAGGTTTCCAATGTGGCCTTGGTACATCAGTACACATTGCAACACATGCCTTTGGGAGACTTGCTGTTATGCATATGCTACCTGTAGAGAGGCCTGGCTGATGTTTCCTGTGGTACAACTGTCCCATCTGATTGCCCTAACCCATGGGCCACACTTATGTAGAGACCTCATTATCTACTGGTCCTGCACTACCTTCAGGTGGAACCACCTCAGGGGATGGTATTCACCTCCCCCCCCGGGAGCACACACAGACAGAATCCTGCACACAAAGTCAAGTCCAGGGTCTGGTGCATAGGGAGCATCACAGAGACTTGGAGGATGTGCTACAGCACTTTGAGGCCCTCAGTACACAATCACAGGGTCCTCATGCTCCTCCTGCTCAACTCCAAGCCCATACATCTTCAGGGCCATGAAGATACTGTTGTGACTGCCCATGGGTGGGGACCTTGGTCCCATTATTTCCATATGGGGGCTCAAGGGCTTCCACGTTCCAGACAACACTCCCCATCCAAGGTGTTTACCCACCACATGTGTCATATGCCACCCCTGTATGCTGTTTTGTCTGTCTTCCAACCAACCTACCTCCCCAAATATACCTACTATCCTTCCCCAAAATACTAATCCCACCTTCACAAACAAAGGCAATGTGTTCCCAACATGGAGTTCACACCCCAAAATACTAATCTCACCTTCACAAACAAAGGCAATGTGTTCCCAACATGGAGTTCACACCTGACATAACTGTCCATTTTCCACCCACTTACTGCGGTATATATCTATCTATATATATATATATATATATATATATATATATATATATATATATATATATATATATATGTGTGTGTGTGTGTGTGTGTGTGTGTGTGTGTGTACTGATATGTGTGATGTTCTCTCACACATATCCTGCAGCACTGTCACTGTGTGTGTGTTTTTGTATATATGTAGACATACACACACACACACACACACACACATATATATATATATATATATATATATATATATATATATATAACATGTGTGTGTGTGTGTGTGTGTGTGTGTGTGTGTGTGTGTGTAGATATATATTATGAGTTTTGTATGTATATATATATATATATATATATATATATATATACACACACATATATATATATATATATATATATATATATATATATACATATATATATATATATATATATATATATATATATATATATATATATATATATATATATATATATATGTATATATACACACACACACATATATATATATATATATATATATATATATATATATATACATATATGTGTGTGTGTGTGTGTGTCTATATAGCTGTAGACATACATGTATATTTACACACAGGTCCACACTCTCTAACTCTCCTTCCTGCACAGCTGCCCTGTTCTGCCTTGCTACAACACAGACAGGTGTCACATGTGGACAAAGCCTAACATTAGGGGGGTATATATACGGACAGATTGTAGGTAAGCCTGTTACACACCTATGGTGTTTGTGCATGCTACATTACACACTAACATGACTGTCTTGCAAATGGTGGGCTCTGAAAATCATGTGTCCATCATAATGGCCTTACTTCCACCAGCAGCTATTGGCCACACTAATATGCATGTCTTCTGGTACACAACACATACACACTATGCTGGCTTACATCTTGTCATTTCGTGCTGATCTGCACAGTTGACAGGTATGGCCCACTGCTCACAGGGACAGACACTATTGGCCATAGCAGTTGTTCAGCAGGACATCATTACAACAATGTCTGATGGCACATATAAATAATTCCACATCATCTATCCCATTATTATAGACCAAGTACTGCATTCAATCACATGCATATATGCTTCACATACCTGTTGTGGGATTGTTGTCTCTTCTGGATACAGTTTGCTGTGTCCCCTTGGTTAACTTGGGGTGTCTGTAGGTTCATTTGTTGAACAACTTATTTACTGTATGTTTGTTTGTTTGTTTGTTTGTTTGTTTTGCTCCCTCTCTGCCTCTCTGTCTCTATCCACTACATGGATTGAGCTGCTTTGAATAGATTGCAGCATGTATTTTGTAGGTGATGCACACGATCAGGCGATAGCCTCTGCACCAATCAGTGTCCACCACTTGCTACTTGCATGCATCCTGCTGTGTAGTACTTCCAATTACCACTGTCATGGCAACCAACTACTATAAATTACTAAATAGTGTGGGACTGGTCCCTTTACCTTTCCTGTATGGAGGAGATCCTTTCTGTGTGTGGGCAGCAGTGTTACAGGCAGCAGGTAGCAATACCTCTTACAAGAGGACTTGCAGACACAGGCCAACTACATATTTATATAAGGTTCCAGACCTACACATAGTGAGGGTAGTGTTGTTATATGCAATGTATACCACTAGTGATACAGGGTTTGTGTGCACATACTGGTTTAGCATGGAATACAGTCTGTCTGCATAGCTCTCAACTGTGGGCCTATCCACATGATGGCTAGAGGATTGGCTATGTTTTGTCTGTCCAGCACACAAGTCTTGTCTCAGATATATCACTGGCATTCTGTCTGTTGAGTGCTATCAATATATGGCTACATCCATGTGTGTTTCTGACTTCATATTCCTGAATAAGGACATGTTGCAACCAATCCTGTAACACCAGCAACTTTCTCGGTGTATATCAACAATATTGCAAATATGGCCCTGTGTTCCAGCCTCTGTCCTCCAGCTATATACAAGGCTTTGTCCATATGTCATGCAGTAGGAGGTTGTTAAGTAGTGGCCTATGATTATGTCATGCTGCCATTCCTGCCATCATTCCAGTGATGTTGTGGTCCCACACATATTGGGGGGGTAGGGTCCGTATATATGTGGGCTACAGCTGGAAAAAATGTGTCTGTCCTTGTACAGTTCAGAGGTCAGTGTACGTAACACTGTTATATGCCCCTGTAAGTCATTCTATGAGGAAGCAGTGTGCACCATATATAACCTAGGCTGTTACAACATGTGAGGGATATCAGTAGTAAGACACCTTAAGGTATATAGCTGTAAATTTTCATACATTACACCTTGGGAACATTGGTGGGCTAGTGCTTACTGTCTTACAGACTGTTCTCTTTGTCAGTGTGATAGTGATGTTTTAAGTTAAGCATTGTTATGTAAGAGATACATCTTCATTGTGACAACGTAATTCTTTTCCCCCTAGGGGTTGACTACAGGCTGTAATTAGAGGCTGCTGAACTACATCTGCATAAATTACTGTTGATTGATTCTTATCTTCTGGGCCAGTGTTTCTTTACTGCTGTACTACTTGAAGGCCTTGGCCTGGACAGTAACATGGGTTATGCTTTCGGATTACTGTATAAAATGTTTTGCTTGAGAGTTGCATTACTCAGTTAGTATGTATTTCAAACACCTAACAGCTATATGACATGGCATATACAATTGAAATAGTACACAAATAAACATTTCTTATGTATGCAAACCTTTGTGTGGTGTCATATCCTTTAACTTCTCTGTGGGTATATGTTTTGTGCAATAATTGCCTTTTGTATAAGAGAATCAAATACTGTCCATTTTAAAAGGTGGCAACTATAGGAATACTGGCTGTTCAATATGCTGTGCACCCTCTAAATATGTATCTTTCTATACATATCTATACATAGTAATATATGTATATGTGTGTATGTATATATATATATATATATATATATATATATATATATATATATATATATATATATATATATTAAAATGCACAAATCACCCAAACGAAGGAGCGTAGGAGCATAAAATACCACTAGCAGCCGTCTCCAATGATGTCGGCAAGATGCTGGAAGCTATATGCTAATTTCAACAGTCCAATGCAGGAAAAAAACATTCGGTTCTGATACTGATACAAAAAACGTTTATATATATATGTATGTATGTATTTGCATATATGTTATCCCTATGGTACACAGACTGTTCTGCATGATATCTTATTGATACCATCCTGACATCGTACATGTGGGATAGATTACTGTTAACTTCTTGTGGCTATGTTGTGTAGGGTCCTGGGTATGAGACTTGCAAGTGTTGGTATTGTGCTGCAAGGCAGATCTGTTTGGCTGTGGAGAAGGGGATGATTTCAATAATTACAAGAGGTACTTAAATTGGGCCCCCTCACCCCCATTAACAGTGCCTTTGGTCATATATGTATTTGTTGTGCTTATTTATACATATATATATATATGTTTACTTATATATATATATATATATATATATATATATATATATATATATATATATATATATATGTAGACATATATATGTAGACATATATATATATATATATATATATATATATATATATATAGACATATATATATATATATATATATATATATACACACACACACACACACACACACACACACACACACACACACACACACACAGACACACACATATGTATGTATATATATATATATATATATATATATATATAGATATATACATACATACATCTACATATATAAATATATTTCCTCTACTGTTGAATGACTGTACTAGATGATATGTTTGAGAAAACATCAGAGCTATTTATATCTAATATGGCTTAGTGGTAAATCACTTTGGCTATGTTGTGCAGGGTCCTGGGTGCGAGACTTGCAAAGGCTGTTTATTTTGTTGCTGGGCAGAACAAGGGCTGTTGGATACAGAGTGATTAACACACTTTTATGCAGTTGTAAGTGGGTTTGCATGGGTTTGCGTGCTGGTAAGCAATGCTAACTTCCGGTTACATATGGTTACAGAAAGTTAGCTTCAAAATTGCTTATTCTGTGTGCGCATTTGTTACCCCGGGACAAACATGAGTAAACTCTCTTACTGCTGCTTAAAAATGCTTACTACCGCTTACCCCCACGCTAATAAAAGAAAAGAAAAAGAGGTGATAGGAAAATGGTGAAAAAGGGGCACAAAGAGGGAAAGACCGTAGGGAAAATAGCTAGGGATGTGCAGGGCGAGTGTAGGGAAGGTCCATAGCTGCCCATTTCTTCTACAGCAACAGCTGTGCATATACACTGATTTGGAAGTAGATTTGGACACTCAAACCCCTGAGAGAGGGTGAGGACTACAATAATATGTTGTGAAGCCAATTAGACCAGATTACATGTGTCCAGTGGACATGTGTGCGAAATGGACAGCTATGTATGGGACGAGATTTTTTTTTTTGGGAACAGATTGGCCTTTTTTTTAAGGTGAGAGTGGGATGTTGGGGAAGGATAGTAGGTATATTTGGGGAGGTAGGTTTGTAGGATGACAGACAAGACAGCATACAGGGGTGGTAGATGACACATGTGGGGGGTAAACACCTTGGATGGGGAGGGGTGTTTGGAATTCGGAAGCCCATGAGCCCTCAAATGGAAACAGTGGTACTGAGGTTCCCACTCATGAGCAGTCACTACTGCACCTTCACGGCCCCAAAGGTGGGTGTGCTGAGGGCTGGGTAGGAGGGGCAGGCTGACCCTCTATATGCACCATGTGGCCCTCAAGCTGGCGTAGCTGATCTCCAAAATCCCTGTGGAGCTTGCTATAGACCAGACCCCAGACCTGATGATGGGTGACAATTTCCTGTCCGCGCCCACTCCTAGGGGTGGTAGCCCCATCCCCTGAGGTGGTTCCACTCAAAGGTGGTGCAGAACCAGCAGACGAGGAGGTCCCGGGGTGGGCCCCAGACATGCTGGTGTCCAGTGCCATGGCCAGATGATGTGGGAGAGGTAGGTCCACTGGGACTGGCCTTCCCAAATGTGCTATGTTGTTTCAATTTTAAAATATATGTGGGTTAGTAATAGTAAACACATTTCAGTGTTAGGTATAACAGCATGCATCGATATTTCTATTAATCCAAAACATCAGATATGGAATAGTTGCATAGCAAACAGAACACATGTATATATGGAACCACAGTGGCCATTACAACAGCATGCAGGTTACATTGATGGCAGCATGCCACTAATGTAGGAGTATTTCAACATGGCACATGCATAGAAACAAATTTCAGTATTTATCAAACAATAGGACATATGTCCCAACAGTAGATTTAATTGCACACATACCCATTGAGTTGTGTATTTAGATTATTGTTGCAGATATGGTGGGGGGGATGTCAATTAACAACTTGTATATCCCTGTAGTTCTCAATACTTTCTTAGTCAGTGCTGTAAGCTGTACCTTACAGGTATTATTACACTACCCTATGACCTTAGTTTGGACAGTGGTATGTTTGTAGACAACTATATACGTGAACTGTGTTTTACCTGCAATATACACCTCTTACCTGGTATACCTGTGGTGGTATTGTTTGTTAACACTACCTGACTGTTTCTATGCATATTCCCAGATTTCAGGTTGATGTTATGCACATACCTCTCAATCTCTTATTGCACACACTCTGGTCAAGGCTTGACAACATGCAGATGAAACTGGGACATATTTTGATAATTGCCCTCATAAACCTTTGGTGAGTTGCTACAATGACAGGTTTGTTTTCATATACATTTTCTGAATTTTTACAGGTCTGACAGTCAATATGCCATTAAATGCTGCCTAAATGTCAGAGATCAGTACACTGATTTGCCAGGGGGACAGGGTAACAGGCAGCGGATATGGACCAATTATCTGGACATTCTGAACGAATTTGTACAGTTGAGGGGTATGATTCTGCATACAGCTTACTACCACTCCCAGGATTCAAACCATGGCTGTGTCTGCTAAAAAGAAATCAGTGTACATCACAGTTGAGTGTGCTATTTAGATATTGCTGTGCACCTCTTCACTGATTTCTGTCTATAAATCTCCCATGGTTTTACAATCTGACCTTGTAATTACAGCAGTCTTATACAGGGATTCCTAGACAGTTTTATTATGTAGCACAGTGTGGGTGACAGTGATGAGTAATACATTATTATTCAGAGAAACTGCAACACTAACAATGCCATACAATACCAGACTAAACAGCACCAGTCCAGGATTTCAATATTTTATTTCCAGGCACAGTTTTCTTATCTGACAGACCTGTGGAGGGAATGTCTGTTAACACTGCCTGAGTGTTGCCACACATATTACCAGATTCCACGTTCTTATTATGCACATATGTCTCACTCTGTTACTGCACACACTCTGGTCATAGCTTCACAACATGGGGTAGAGATGAGACATACTTTGCATATTACTCTCTTAACATTTTGGTAAGTTTCTAGAGTGACAGGTTTATTCTTATAGATATATTTCTGACAGTTATGATGTCTGACAATCAGTTGTATGTCATTATTTGCTGCCTAAACTTCTGGGATCATCCCACTGATTTGCCAGGGGGACAGGGTAACAGGCAGAAAATGTAAGCCAATTATCTGAACTTTCTGACAAAATCTGTACAGTTGAGGGGTATGATTCTGCATACAGCTTACTACCACTGCCAGGATTCGAACCATGGCTGTGTGTGCTAAAAATACAACAGTTTACATCTCAGTTGAGTGTGCTATTTGGATTTTGTTGTGTATCTTCTCACTGTTTTCTGTCTGAGTCTTCCTCAGTTGTACAATATGACCTTGTGATTACAACAGTCATATACAGACATTCCTACACATTTTATTTATGTAGCACAGTGTGGGTAACAGTGCTTAATACAACAGTACTATTAAGAGAATGCAACACTACATTACCATATGATACCAGAGTAAACACAAGCAGTCCGGGAGTTAGACCTTTATTGCCAGGCTGTTACCCTTTTATTTACATACAACCTATATGATACTCTTCCTGCCATATTGTCTGGTTTATTCAGTGCATCCCATACACAATGCAGGTTTTATACTGGCAATTAACTTTCTACTACTTTTAGATTTATTTCTTATGACAGTACATGCAAGATTATTACTAACCTGCCTTGTGACACAGCCTCTGCAGTCTACATGCATGGGCTTCCTGATTCACAGCCCACTCCACTGCTGCTGTCAAAGACATAAGAGGAATATTTAGCCATACCTATCCATAATATACATGAGCTGGCAATTATTAAACAGGTAGTAGGATGAGTACTTACACACTGCTGGGACATCACCCTGCCTAGCTTCTTGGATCCACTGATCCAAGAGCTCCCTCTTCCTCCGTTTCAAGGTTGGCATGGTGATTCTTGACCTGCTTACCAGTTCGAGGGATGCCAGTGGCACTGGTGAGGTCACGGGCGAGACAGTCCCAGGCATCCGCTTTATATTGAGAACCCTGGTACTGGCCATCAGTCTCTCTTCATGGTCTGTTACCAGGAGTTTTGCCATGACCTTGGACTCCTGGATGCCCCAGTGCTGCGCTCAGAAGCGTGATCCTTCTCCGACACCAGCCATTGTGCCTACAGGAGAAAGCTGCAACCAGTTATGAGATGTATTCCCACATGTGGGTTTTAAATAGGGCTGATTTCCCACACTTTGCCGTGATTGGACAGTTTTGAAAATGCTAAGATATGGGCAAACCTGCTTACCTAAGGTTGGCATTGCTTAAAGGGGCATACCAATGGGCAAATCAGTTTAGCTGGACTACGCATTGCTTACACCTAGTAAGCAGAGATGTGCAATGCTTAGCATTGCTTATTTTTAAATTTGCACACTATTTGCTGTTTGGCATTGATTTATCATTCTTTACATGTTATATATTTGTTTAGTATCCATGATTCATGTGTACGTACACTGTATGGGGTACTAGTGTTTTTTGGGGGATTTTACCACTTTATTACAATGACACCTCACATCTGGATTTAATGCAGTACTCCAGTTCACATATATATGTTATTTAGTAGGTTATACAACATAAAACTGTTTATAGATTCCTTTCACATGTAAATTGTGATTTTTACTATAGTGAGTATATGTTTGGGTATACCTCAATTTTATGTACAGATGTGATGGCTTACTGGTTAACTACTGTAACTATAATGTACAGCATCCTGGGTTCAAGACCTGCAAGAGCTGTTTATTTTATTGCTGGGCAGAACAAGGGCTGTTGGACACAGAGTGATTAAGGCACTTTTAAACAGTTGTAAGTGGGTTTGCGTGGGTTTGCATGATGTTAAGCAATGCTAACTTCCAGTTAAATATGCTTATAGAGAGTTAGCTTCAAAATTGCTTATTCTGTGTGTGCATTGTTTACCCCCGCGCAAACAGGATTAAACCCAATTACTACTGCTTAAAAGTGCTTACTTCGGCTTACCCCTGCACTAATTTTGAAAGAAATGAAACATGGGTCTTGGGAAAGTGGTAGATTTGGACACTTTATACATATTTTACACTATTTGATGTATGGCATGGATTTATCATTCATTATACATTATAACTTTGTTTAGTATCCCTGATTCATGTGTATGTATACTGCATGGGGCACTTGTGTTTATCTGTGGATTTTACCACATTATTACAATGACACCTCACATCTGCACTTAATGTAGTACTCCAGTTCACAAATATATGTTAGTTAGCAGGTTATACAGCAAAAAATGCTCATAAATTGCTTTCACATGGAATTTACTATAGAGAGGATGGAACCAGGAATGACTGCTTGCAAAGTGAAAGCTCTGACCACTACACTATTGCAGTACTGCTTCAACTGACTGTATCTTGCTATTTATCTTCTTGTGCTATTTAAGCTACAGTATGCGTAGCTAAGCAATGGGCAAACCCGCGCAGCCATGGTTAAATTTAATCTGTTTGATAAAAAAAAATTCTAGTTTTATTTTCTCTAGGAAGGGACAGGTTTCACTTATTGCTGTGGAATTCTGCATGCATCTGCACATTTGGCAGACATCCTAGCAACCCCCATACCTCTCAACCTCTTCATGCAGAATATCTGGACATAGCTTGACAAAATGAGGTACAACTAGGGACATATTTTAAATATCGCTCTTATAAACTTAAGAAAGTTGCTAGAGTGCTAGAGTAACAGGATTTATTTTAATATAACTTTTCTGTAGGATTTAGAGTCTGAAACACAATTGTATGCCATTATTTAAAGACTTCAAACCTGAGATCATCCCTGTGATTTGCCAGGACAAATGAGGTACAGTCCAAAAGTATGAGCAAAAAATGGGGACATTCTGTGAAGATCTGTACAGTTCAAAGGTATGCAACCCCCTATGAGTGTTCTCGCTCATTGTAATTGCTGAACAGCAATTCTTGAGTGCAGGGCCATGTATATTGTGAAAGCTCTGCTCTCAGACACATCCCCTGCATTTGTCCACTCTCCATATCCATTTAGGAGCAGAAGCAGCGCACCTTCATAACTATGCATGGTGCACTGACGTGCTGCTTAAATGGTCGTTTCTGTGCAGGAATAAGCCATTCCTGCATGGAACCTTACTGAATCCCAGGGTATGTGTTGCAGAGGTAATAACCAGAGCAAACCTCAAACCTTTCATAAACAAAAATTTAAATTTGTAAGCAAGTGCATTATCATTAACACAGACATTAAAGTCACTCATGTGCAAAAAGGTGCTGGTCACCCAAGACTGAGTCAAAAAGTCAATGAGGAAATCAGTGGACACTTGAAGGAATGTCCTTGCACTACTTGGTGGTTGGCATCTGAGGATAAACTTGCAGTTTGCTCCTGCAATGAAGACATGCTCAAAGGAGTTGGTCTCTCTAACATCCACAAATGCATAAATGAATGCATAATTTTAGAGATGACCATCCTGCTGCTTAAATTATTCTTGCTGTTTGAATCTTATTTTGAAAATGAAGATGTTGAAATGTGATTTTACTCTATCTCACTTATGGTGAATTTTGAAATTTTGAAATTTCGTATAATGACTTTATTAGTATAGTAAATGTGGATATGTAGATATATGTGTATACATATATTTATACTTATTTAGAGCTTTTTGACACTATAACTATTTTAATAATTATGGTTTTAAATGTTTTATTTAATTAAATTGTCTTTGGTTAACATATGCCAGTTTACTGTGAGAAATTTTTATACAATTTTTTTTATTCTGTGCCACTGTTTTACTACACTAGAGAAAACAAATGAGTGTGAAAGCTTGTGATGTACTAAAGAAAGAAAATATATAGTGGTTGCTTAGAGGTGGTGATTTGCTCCTGCTGTTCTCTTTAGTGTCTACTCTGTTTAACCTAAGTTAGGTATTACTAAAAATGGCAACTCCACCCCCGAGCCTACCTCTCTATGGAAATGTATCACTTAAACTCATGGCACAATAGCAGTACCTAGATGAGAACCAAAATTCTCATCCATGCAGGTGTCGGTTATTTGAGCAAGGTAAGCATTTCAAAACAAATCCATACTGATACCTGCCTTGTTGTGTATTGACCACATCCTAACAGGGATCATAGGAAAGTGGGTCTCTGTCACCTGCCC
Source organism: Protopterus annectens (assembly GCF_019279795.1). NCBI lineage: Eukaryota > Metazoa > Chordata > Ceratodontiformes > Protopteridae > Protopterus > Protopterus annectens. The sequence goes on from NC_056726.1 coordinate 902,419,054, forward strand.
ACAATGGAATAATAAAGTGCCCACAGAGAAAATGTGCTAAACCCTCTTACCTAGTAAAAGGGTATGTATCTAGTGATATCAGCTCTGGGACAGACATGATATCCACCCTAATGCTTACACAGTAGTTGAAAATGTTTACAAATACAAAATGTAGGCACAGGCAGTCCAGGTGAAAGAAAATGGTGTAAAGTCAAAAACAAGGGTCTACTATAACTCAAATCCATGTGAAAATGTTTGAATATGATACTCAGGTATTTAATTATTTTTTAATTAGTTTGAATTTGTTAACCAGGGTAGAGAACTGGTAAAAATGGACCCATTTTAGTCTTTTTTTGGGGTTTTTTTTGTTTTATAAAATAAAAAGTAAATTATTGGAAAAACAATGCTCTGATTGTTAAAAGCACCTCCTGATAAAAAAAAATTAAAAATAAAATGAAAAGGTAGTAATAATAAACTAAGCAGGTCACAAAGACAAACTTCTAATAAATCACAAGACAAAAACAGCTTCTGGTAAGATTCACTAAAAATGAAATAAAAGCAGTGAAATAAATTTATTTTCACAGGAGCAGCAAGATAAACCATGATGTATATATGAGTGATAACACTCTGAAGACTAATCAAATTTATTGTATAAAAGCAGCAATAAAATGGATAGAATTTAAATAACAACTGAAAAAAAAGAGTACAATACAAACAAATACATGACATATGGAATCCGTCCTAAATGAACAGATGACATTAAAATTTCAGTATAATATTTGGTGAAAAGGATTCATTATTTGTTGAAGAGAGAAGACAGTAGTAATACCTGGTGATCATTACCATTCTGTTGATCTCTGTGTGATATAATATATGCACTAATCCACCCTTCCTTCTTTCTGTCCTTTTTCTCTTCCCAAAAGCTGATAAGTATACCCGTCGGTGAAAAGACTGGAGATGAACCCACATAAATTGATTCTGCTGGACAGTTTCTTGTCCATACTATAAAAACTGAACTCCTTTCCTGTCCATACAGTAAAAACTGAACTCTTGTGTTCACAGAAGGAAACAAGTTCATTAAAGGTATCGCTTGTTTAAAGCCATGGGCTAGGGCATTAGAAAATGCAGTAGCTTAAAAAGTATATTTATTTACAATGACCTTTGACGATGCAGGTTGATAATACTTTTTCTTAATAATATTTTGTTAAGGTGTTTTGTATAAAGCATGTAATTAAAACTGAACTTCAAAAGACTTGAATTCTTTGACATCTGCTGTAGCATTGAGAACATTACCTTGTCATAGATTAGACACTTCTGCCAATAAATAATCAAGTTTCCCCTCCATTATTATCCCATTGTCTTAAGCAACTTTGGGACAGTTTGTCAGTCACTTCACTTTCTTCTGCTTAGAAAAGAATGTATAATCAGAAAGTTTACAGTTTTCACTTTAGGGATCCATCTTTCATGAACTCAGTAGTGCTCTCCTCCAGGCAGGGTTGCAGGTGTCCATCTTTCATAGCCTTAGCAATTCTCCCCAAAAGGTGCAATTTTGCAGGGCAGACAATACTTGAAAATAGAGCAAATGCCTGAATTCACTTTGCTAACAAAATAAATACTCACTTCTGAATTGTTTCTGTTGTTTCATACCATATTGCAGTGTTCCGGATTTAAAACATTTCTGATATGCAACTATTAGGGGAAATTTAGGAAATATTTTTATCTTAAAATCTTAGGACAGTTCCCATTTTCAAGTTTTTTTCCCACAGGACATAGTTGCCCAATTAGACATAGATGCTCTCTTTGCAGATACCAGATATGAAAGTGTGAATATTAAGACTATAAATATCACTGTAAATCAAATGAGCTGCTAAGTTTCTGTCTAAAGATCAGAAGACAAATCTCTTTTATTCATCCTAGAAAAACCTCCAAGAAATGTTTTAAGTTAATCTTAGTGATAATCTAGACTTCTAACACTACCCCTTCATATTTACATTAATAATTTCATCTAAAAACTAACATTGCAAGTTGTACAACACTAATATATTAAAAGCAATAAAAATAGCAACAGGAGGAACCAGGCAATAATAATGAGGGTCCCAAGTCCAAGCAAAGATTAAAGCAGTTCAAGCCACAAATCAGCTTATAAATGTAAAAAGTCAACTGGATGTAAAACCATAAAAAACTTCTTTATTGTAGTCGACCAGAGGTAAGCGCTTTCACAATACAGCTTCATCAGACCGATAAACAACTATTAAAATGGCCATGTAACCCACCCTAAATTAAGCAACAGCCAATGATCACTTCCATTCAATTAAGTCATAAAGGCATAACAAGTATATATGACAATATGAAAAATATATATATATATATATATATATATATATATAAAATATAAGATATATAAAAGCATACGATATATAAAAGCACAAACACACCAACAATAAATGCAAAAGCATACAAAACATATGTAAAAAACATATATAAAGTACAAGGTGTAGCACATGAACCTGTACAGGCGCCCAGTGGGAGGAGTACTGGTTATGTATCTAAAGAGGTACCACCAACTTGAGATTTTTATCCTCATGTTATTATTAATAATAATAATAGTAACAATCATCACAATGTTGATAGCTCTGACAAGCTTGAGAGAGTTGTTAGACCTAAATGGCGTGGTACTATTTTAACTGACATTGATTCTTTAAATGTCTTGAGGAGTGGTAATGCTAATGACCTTCCTTTTCCCCTACCCGTACGATCACAAAGCGGGGGAGGGTGCCCAAGATCGGCAAGCAGGGGGCATCAAAATCGCAAACTGTCAGGCAAACAGAGTCAATCCCAAACCCTGAAGAAAATGTGGGGGAGGGCACAGACTCTTTAATATTAAATATGTCTATATATGAATTCTCCTTAGAGGAGAAACAGGTCCTTGTTAAAGGCTTGAATTTCATTCCCACTTGTAGGAGTAAGCTTTCTGACACTATTTTGGACTTGCAAGTGTTTTGTAGAAATATTATGTTACGTTTGATTTATGGAGATGTTACTAATACACATTCTACAGATGTTGGAACCTATGGTCCCTCGAGTCTTAGGAGATTGAGTAATTTTGTCCCCAATAATCATCCACTTGTTGAAGCGTATTTAAAATTGACAGAAGATCAAGTATTTAATTATGATGATGCATGTGATTGCCAGCGTACACGTTATAAGAACAACTTGTCTTATGCTGAGAGGGCAGCGCTTAAAACACTACAGGATAATGACCATATAGTGATCCGACCAGCAGATAAAGGAGGCCTGATAGTGGTGATGGACAGGATACACTATGAGAGGTCCAAACTGTTAATGTTCAGTGATGGTGATTTTTATGAAAGGATTACAATACAGAATGTTCATAGAGTAATGTCCTCAGTTAGCCAATGTATATTAGATGTTTTTTCCACCCATCTTGTTACAGAAGATGTTCTTTCTTTTTTAAAGGTAGCTAATCCTTTAAATCCACTCATACAGGGTCTCCCCAAGATCCATAAGCACTCCACCGATCCACCAATGAGACCAATAGTGGCAGGTGGTGGGTGGGTTACAGAGCCAATCTCCCTTTATGTTGAGAAAGCCCTAAGACCATTTATAAATTTGAACCCTGTGGTTTTGAAGGATTCAAATAATTTTTGTTAGATCTTTACCAGTGTACTTCCTCGATTTCTGATATTGAGGGTGTTATCTTTGTTACCTTTGATGTCCAGTCTCTGTTTACAATGATACCCAATGGGTTAGGTATACAGTTTATACACGAATATCTTTCATCACAGAGTGAGTACACTTTAGTACAAATAGATCTTATTTGTTATTTCCTAGGGATGGTGCCTGAGAACAATATTTTCACCTTTAAAGGTGAAATGTATCTTCAGAAACATGGCGTAGCTATGGGCACTTCTTATGCAAATAGCTACTCCAATATGTTTTTAGCACATTGGAAGAATAATAGTCTGTTTCTGACACAGGGTTTTAAGGAACATGTTTTGTTCTATCAACACTTTGTCGATGATTGGTTTTTGCTGTGGAGGGGTCCTGTTGATAGTCTGGTAGCATTCCATGATATGATGAACAATTTAATAGATTGTCTGAAGTTTACCTTTACTTGGTCTTTTGACAATATTGAGTTTTTGGACCTCTATATTGAAAAGTTACCAGGTAACATCATTAATACTGGCATATATCATAAGACCTGCCATAGGAATGCATTTTGTTTTAAATATAGTATGCACCCAGGGTATATTTTTAGGAACCTCATTAGAGGCCAGGGAATAAGGGCTTCTAGACTGAATCCCACTATGTCTGGTTTCTTGAAGGAAATTGATAGTTTGGGATGTAAGTTGGTGGCACGAGGTTATACCTCAACTGAGATTGATAGGCAATGGTCAGACTTGGATTTATTAAGATTGACCACAGCCAGTCCATATTTTGGTCCTATATCAGATACATATATGCGCCATGAGAAGAGGCCACCCGCCTTAGAGGTTAAGGTTCCGTTGTTTTATACCAGTGGTCATTATGATCTCACTCAGTTGTTTAGTAAGTTTTGGGCTATTTTGCAAGTGGATGAGGATGTATGCAAAGTTGTAGGTGATAAACCTAGTTTCCGATTTCGGAATTGTAAGAACTTGAAAAGACTTTTATGCTATGAGAAGATCTACAGTAATGTTCATTTACATTCTGGCTCCACCTTACCCTGTGGTAGCTGTAGTTTTTGTGCTTTTATTAACACCACTGCATCCTTTTTTCATCCTGATTTGTGTAAGGAGTTTGCTTTTCATGCTATTGTATATTGTATGACCCCTAATGTGATATATTTGGCTCAATGTACCATCTGTCGTTCATTTTATGTTGGTAAAACCAACAGGGTCCTACGTGATAGGATGAAGGAACATATATATCACATTAGGAAGGGCTCTGTGCATAATGCACTTTCTAAACATGTCTTAGATACTGGGACAATCATACCTTTAGTTTCAGGGTTATTGAAATCATTAATCCTAGTATTAGGGGTGGTGATTTGTATACATGCACTGAATATAGAGAAGCCTGTTGGATCATTATGCTCCGTGCAGACAGGGGCAGGGGGTTAAATGAGAGGGCTTCTATTAAGCCTGTGTTAAAGAATAGGAGGCTGCATAAGTAAAAGGTTCATATAGTCTTTGTTTGTTTTTGTTTATATATCTTCTTTATATATGTTTTTTACATATGTTTTGTATGCTTTTGCATTTATTGTTGGTGTGTTTGTGCTTTTATATATCGTATGCTTTTATATTTCGTATATTCTATATATATATTTTTCATATTGGCATATATAATTTTTATGCCTTTATGACTTAATTGAATGGAAGTGATCACTGGCTGTTGCTTAATTTAGGGTGAGTTATATACAGGGCCATTTTAGTAGTTGCTTATTGGTCTGATGAAGCTGTATTGTGAAAGCGCTTACCTCTGGTCGACTACAATAAAGAAGTTTTTTATGGTTTTACATCCAGTTGACTTTTTACATTTATAAGCTGATTCATGGCTTGAACTGCTTTCATCTTTGCTTGGACTTGGGACCCTCATTATTATTGCCTGGTTCCTCCTGTTGCTATTTTTATTGTTTTTAGTATATTTATCTTTATTTCAGCAACGGAGGATTCACCACCTGATTTCCAGTATTACTTTTTTACTTTTATCGCTTTTGTTATATTTTTTGTGGTTATCTTGGTGGACATGGCTTCAGAACACTCAACTTCCATTGAACTGGATTATATTCCAAATGTTAGAACTACTGGAGCTGGAGCACTATTTTCTGAGAGTTTCTCTCGGTATTTGCAGAGAGAGAGGAGTGGTTTGTGGCAGCTTGACGTGCCTGCCATTGACAATGGCGCTGTGGTTGAGACGGGAGATTTGGAGGCCCTCCAAAAGATCATGGAGGGCATTGAGCGAGATTTTTTGAAATTAAAGAGGCTGCAGATGCAGCATTTACACTTCAAAATTTGTCTAGAAAAGAAAGTTGTGCCACGAGGCTTGCGCGTCCTCAGTATGCCAAACCAGGGCACACAGAATCCAGATTTACTTGTTCAGTGGCAGAAATTGAACCTAAAGGTAAGCACCAGCTATATGCGCTTGTTAATTGATTATTTTATCCTGAAGAGGAGAAATTGAGGGAGTCCTTATGAGAGAGGCAAGATACCCTTCTCAAGGAGTATAAGGTGAATGTTTTAAATTCGTCGTTTGAGAGTCTGTTGGATGGCGTTGCTGTCTTTGAATGAAAATTAATTTACCAGAAGAAATCTAAATTTTTGCGAGACATTAACAACTTTAGAATGGGCAATGTCTTTATGTGGTCACGTAATGGACAACACGCTGACGGACATAGTACTGTTAATCCGTTGACACAGGTTAATAGCACCAATGATGCTGTGACTTTTAATCAGTGTTTTGCAGAAACTGAATGTCCTGTTTTGAGTAATGCACATAAAAGTATGTGGTCCAATAATGATGACATTGATGCTATTATATTTAATAATGATGATGCTGAAGTTGTTGTCTCTAATAGTAATAGTGTTAGCAGTGAGACTGTTTTGACTGCTTGTGCTGATAGTAATTGTCAGACCAAAGTACAAGGTGTAGCACATGAACCTGTACAGGCGCCCGGTGTGAGGCGTACTGGTTATCCACCTAAAGAGGTACCACCAACTAGAGATTTATATCTTCATGTTATTATTAATAATAATAGTAACAATCATCACAATATTGATAGATCTGACAAGCTTGAGAGAGCTGTTAGACCTAAATGGCGTGGTAGTATTTTAACTGATGTTGATTCTTTAAATGTTTTGAGGAGTGGTAATGCTAATAACCTTCCTTTCCCCCTACCAGTATGATCAGAAAGAGGGGGAGGGTGCCCAAGATCGGTAAGCAGGGGGTGTCAAAAACGCAAACTGTCAGGTGAGCAGAGTCAATCCCAAACCCTGAAGAAAATGTGGGGGAGGGCACCTACTCATTAATATTAAATATTTCTACATATGAGCTCTCCTTAGAGGAGAAACAGGTTCTTGTTAAAGGCTTGAATTTCATTCCCACTTATAGGAGTAAGCTTTCTGACACTATTTTGGACTTGCGAGTGTTTTGTAGAAATATTATGTTACGTTTGATTTATGGAGATGTTACTAATACACATTCTACAGATGTTGGAAACTACGGTCCCTCGAGTTTTAGGAGATTGAGTAATTTTGTCCTCAATAATCATCCACTTGTTGAAGCGTATTTAGAATTGACAGAAGATCAAGTATTTAATTATTATAATACACGTGATTGCCAGCGTACACGTTATAAGAACAACTTGTCTTATGCTGAGAGGGCAGCGCTTAAAACACTACAGGATAATGACACATAGTGAACTGACCAGCAGATAAAGGAGGCCTGATAGTGGTGATGGACAGGATACACTATGAGAAGTCCATGCTGTTAATGTTGAGTGATGGTGATTTTTATGAAAGGATTACAATACAAGATGTTCGTAGAGTAATGTCCTTGGTTAGCCAATGTATATTAGATGTTTTTTTCACCCATTTTGTTACAGAAGATGTTTTTTTTCTTTTTTAAAGGTAGCTAATCCTTTAATTCCACTCATACATGGCATCCCCAAGTTCCATAAGCACTCCACTGATCCACCAATGAGACCAATAGTGGCAGGTGGTGGGTGGGTTGCAAAGCCACTCTCCCTTTATGTTGAGAAAGCCCTAAGACCAGTTATAAATTTGAACCCTGTGGTTTTGAAGGATTCAAAACAATTTTTGTTAGATCTTTACCATTGTACTTCCTTGATTTCTGATATTGAGGGTGTTGTCTTTGTTACCTTTAATGTCCAGTCTCTGTTTACGATGATACCCAATGGGTTAGGTATACAGTTTATACACGAATATCTTTCGTCACAGAGTGAGTACACTTTAGTACAAATAGATCTTATTTGTTATTTCCTAGAGATGGTGCTTGAGAACAATATCTTCACCTTTAATGGTGAAATGTATCTTTAGACACATGGCGTAGCTATGGGCACTTCTTGTGCAAATAGCTATGCCAATATGTTTTTAGCAAATTGGGAGAATAATAGTCTGTTTCCGACACAGGGTTTTAAGGAACATGTTTTGTTCTATCGACGCTTTGTCGATGATTTGTTTTTGCTGTGGAGGGGTCCTGTTGATAGTCTGGTAGCATTCCATGATATGATGAACAATTTAATAGATTGTCTAAAGTTTACCTTTACTTGGTCTTTTGACCATATTGAGTTTTTGGACCTCTGTTTTGAAAAGTTACCAGGTAACATCATTAATACTGGTGTATATCGTAATACCTGCCATAGGAATGCATTTTTTTTCAGATCTAGTATGCACCCAGGGTATATTTTTAGGAACCTCATTAGAGGCCAGGGAATAAGGGCTTCTAGATTGAATCCCACTATGTCTGGTTTCTTGAAGGAAATTGATAGTTTGGGACGTAAGTTGGTGGCACGATGTTATACCTCAACTGAGATTGATACGAAATGGTCAGACTTGGATTTATTAAGATTGACCACAGCCAGTCCGTATTTTGGTCCTATATCAGATACATATATGCGCCATGAGAAGAGGCCACCCGCCTTAGAGGTTAAGGTTCCGTTGTTTTATACCAGTGGTCATTATCGTCTCACTCAGTTGTTTAGTAAGTTTTGGGCTATTTTGCAAGTGGATGAGGATGTACGCAGAGTTGTAGGTGATAAACCTAGTTTCCAGTTTCGGAATTGTAAGAACTTGAAAAGACTTTTATGCTATGAGAAGAACTACAGTAATGTTCATTTGCATTCTGGCTCCACCTTACCCTGTGGTAGCTGTAGTTTTTGTGCTTTTATTAACACCACTGCATCCTTTTTTCATCCTGATTTGTGTAAGGAGTTTGTTTTTCATGCTATTGCAGATTGTATGACCCCTAATGTGATATATTTGGCTGAATGTACCATCTGCCATTCATTTTATGTTGGTAAAACCAACAGGGCCCTACGTGGTAGGATGAGGGAACATATATATCACATTAGGAAGGGCTCTGTGCATAATTCACTTTCTATACATGTCTTAGATACTGGGACAAATCATACCTGCAATTTCAGGATTATTGAAATCATTAATCCTAGCATTAGGGGAGTTGATTTGTATACACACACTGAATATAGAGAAGCCTGTTGGATCATTATGCTCCATGCAGACATGGGCGGGGGGTTAAATGAGAGGGCTTATATTAAGCCTGTGTTAAAGAATAGGAGGCTGCATAAGTAAAAGGTTCATATAGTCTTTATTTTTCTTTATATATGTTCTTTATATATGTTTTTTACATATGTTTTGTATGCTTTTGCATTTATTGTTGGTGTGTTTGTGCTTTTACATATTGTATGCTTTTATATATCATATATTTTATATATATATATTTTTCATATTGTCATATATACTTTTTATGCCTTTATGACTTAATTGAATAGAAGTGATCATTGGCTGTTGCTTAATTTAAGGTGGGTTATATACAGCACCATTTTAGTAGTTGTTTATAGGTCTGATGAAGCTGTATTTTGAAAGCGCTTACCTCTGGTCAACTACAATAAAGAAGTTTTTCATGGTTTTACATCCAGTTGACTTTTTACATTTATAAGCTGATTCGTGACTTGAACTGCTTTCATCTTTGCTTGGACTTGGGACTCTCATTATTATTGCCTGGTTCCTCCTTTTGCTATTTTTATTATTTTTAGTATATTTATCTTTATTTTGGCAATGGAGGATTCATCACCTGATTTCCACTATTAGTTTTTTACTTTCAACACTAATATATGACCATTGTCTAGTACAGCTGTAATGACATTAACTTTTGTTCATTTGCTAATTATGCATAATTTTCATAGTTTTTAGATTTCTGTAAATATTTCAAAAACCCAGCAACATGCACATAAATTCTTAGCCTTGTATAAGCTCACAGCGGGATGAACAAAAGTTTTCTGGGTAGTGTTTAGCATGTGCAGTTATTGACATAATTTGAATTGTTTCATAAACCTAAAAATTGTTAAATACTGCAATTATTGTGACATTTTAAGACTTTCACTGTGATTAAGAAAGAAACCTGTGGTGGTGGTGCTGTGGTAGCATTGTCGCCTCACAGTAAGACGATGTCCGGTTCGATTCTCAGCTAGAGCATATTCTGTGTAGAGACATGCGTGAATGGGCATACCTTCGTTGAAGGTTGTGCATCAGGGCTGGTAATTCGGCATGTAAAAATCAACTATCAATCATTAGTGGACCTGAGTTCCACTGTGGTGACCCCTAACCAAGAAAAGCCGAAAGACGCAACAACTGTGATTAAGAAAGACTTCTTAATCATTCATATGTGTTAACTGTTGAGCCCCCCCAGGCCTCTGCTGAGAAAGGACATAGCTCAGTTGGACTAACCTGGTCAACAAATGTCAATAAATAAATAATTAAATAAATGGATGAATAAAGATCTACCAAAAGTAAGGCCTAATGCATTTCTTTTTCTGACAATAGCCCTGCATGATTCTTAAAAAAGCACCACCAGAATTTTTCTGTTGAATCATTGCAGTGCTCATAAGGCATTCCAGTGGAGTACAGTATATCATAATTATCCATGTGTTCTTCGACAGAAATGCATGAGGTATTTTTGCATCAGAGAATTACTTGGCTGCAAAAATTTACATGGCATGCCATGTTAATTAACATGGCCTCCAAAATATCACATTCTCTCCATTACTGTCAACGAGAGAAATACAGAGACTATGTAGCAAGTAAATGTGGGGAGTTTAGCGTAGAGGTAGTGGCGTGGATTTGAGAGTGCATATGTGTGTTGTAGCATGTGTTAATGTCTTTTGGCTATCTTTCATCTCAAGTGAGTCTGTTTGCATGTGTGAATATGTTCCTGCCTGGATGGTCACAGAAGGCGGGCTTGTGAGGGGATAGATATAGTATGTGTGTGTGTGTGTGTGTGTGTGTGTGTGTGTGTGTGTGTGTGTTGGGGGATGTCTCTGAGTGTGTGCAGTGGTCATCCAAGTCTCTCAACTCCCCTGACACAGATTTTGCAGCATGAAGCTGTAAATAAATTATAAAAAGTATGACACTCTAATGTCTGGCATTGTTGACTGACTATATCTCCATGACAATGGACAAGACAAATATAAGAGGCAGAATCATGGATGTTCTGTTAACACAGGGAATGTTGATAGGTATGGAGGTGTACTTGTGTGCATATTTGTGTATGTGAGTGTGGGTGTCTTTGAATGTGTGCATTTGCGTGGGAGAACAAATGAGAGGGTACCTGTGCCATGCAGTGCATGGACCATCAGTGATGATTACTGCACCAAGTGCTAATATGTACTAGTGGTTAAACTGAGTGATTTTGAGACATACAAATTAGCCAGTAATGAGGTCTTTCCTTATTGCAGTTAACAATTCTCTGAATGACAGTTTTTCTGTATCATGAAAACGGGTCCTTTTTGTTGCAACAGTTTATGCTCATGTCAGGACTCTTTCTGAATCATAGCCTTGAAATTTAGTGACTGCTACCATTGTAAATGTGAAGCTGTTCTGGACAGTTTGCTGTTAATGCTTCTTTCCTAATACTTCCAAAGCAAGAGAATTGAGCATTTGTTAGTACTGTGGGTTTGTTAACATGATTTTGTCGAAGGGTTCATTCTAAGTTACAGACTAACTTTCCAGAATTCCACTGGAGGCAATCAATTAAAAGCTGATAATGATAATGTATAGTACTAAGTTTCATAGCTTTCAAACCTTTTCCACTTTCCTCCACCTGTCATATATATCATGCACATTGTATACTGACATACCTCACTTTAGATTCATGAAATGGGCATGGCAGCTGAGAAATCATAACTGCTCACTACAGAACACCTCTTTTAAAGTTCTTCCACTTGCAAAGTATCCAGTAAGAGAAAGATCAGTAATTTTATTTTATTTATTTTATTTTACATTTGATGACCGGGCTGATCTAACTGGATATATGTCCATTTTCAGCAGAGGCCCGGGGAGAAAAGCTCCAGCAAACACAAATATTAGTTATTTTACATGATTAAATTAGTTTATGTTACATGACTGATCCTAAAAATACAGGTAATAAACTAACAAACATATACATGCATACATATAAATATAAGCAGATACATACATACATAAATGTATTTATTTTATTTTTATTTTTATTTGTTTTCTGGGGTAGAGTATTGATCTCCATGGACCTTTTCACATACAAGTAACATATACACGTAACAGATATAGATAAGAAAAAGGAAAAATATTGTAATGTTTTAATAGAACTGATACTAACTGTGGATATAGGACTTTGCCCTTAGATAACAGCCCAGCCATTACATTATGTGCTGCAGAAACCTTAATTACCTTAAAAGAAGTTTAATACAAGCATCCTCTCTCTGTGATATAAGACTTTTAAGCTCAGTGAGGTGGTCACCTGCAGGACATGCACATAATTTAAATTATGCAAATGAACTAAATGAAATGAACTAAATCAATAAATAAATAATTCAGAAAACTAGTGCAACACAACAGTACCTCACAGACTGACTGTAGATTTAGATCTTTGGTTTGACAAGGACAACAACAAAGGCAGTACTTCCCCAGGTGCAGAAATCTCAGTTGCTTTAGAAAACGTATGCAGATACCCATTCACTGTCACAGGACATGTAATAAGTTTTGAGAAAAAGAGAAGGAGCAAAGGGATCTGATGAATGACCAGAGATTAAGTAGAAGGCAAGTGTGGGGCAAAGGACCAAGTGAAGAAGTTTGTAGAACAGAGAACATATAATGACGTAGACCCTAATCACCTTGGCAATCACCCAGCTCCAGCTCTTGCTAAAGAAGTGCAAAGCTGCTTCTACAAGAAATTACAAGATCACTTTACAAATTTTGCTCTCTGTTGTCTGGGGCATGCATGTGTTGGACAGTGAAATAGTTATAATCATATACAATGCATATTCAATTATAGGTATGGATATCCCTTCACCTAGAAGCTGTCCCAGTTTATTAGTTTAAAGACATGACTTATGGCATAGTCTGTTTTAAGCAAGGAAGAAGGTATATTCTGTGTTTTGTCTACGTGAATGCAAATACATATGTAGCTTGATAATCTGCCAGGAGTTAGATATATTTCAAATGTTATGCATAACAACAAGATAATAAATTGCAGTCTCCATATAATGCACAGAAGTTTGGAATTATGGGTACATGTTCTTATATAGTCATAATACCAACCAGTAAGTCATAAGTATAATCGAAACTGGCTCAGGAACCATACAAATAATTGGTTTACATGAAAAGGTATAAAATGAATAATTGTTCATGCTACAAGAACACCATTTCAGATGCCAGCAGAAGAATTCCTGTAGTGTGAAAGTTTATACGTTTTGTATTTTATTTGATATAAACATATTATTTTCCTGTTTCCTGTGATGGACTGGACTGTTTTCCATGAGTGCTATTGCTTCCATAGCTTAAATTTGTCAGTTGAAGCTGCATTTTCTTCTTTTGATCACACATTTCTTCTTCTGAATAACAAAAATATTTTAGTGTAACATTAGTCACGTCTGCAAAGATAAACAAATGTCTTAAATCATTACAGAAGGCCTGTAATTATAGATGTGATTCAAAACATAGAAAAATAAAACATTTCACTGCCTGAAGGAATCGTATAACAGCGCACATTCAATAAACTGATTTTCCTGGTGCATGCTACACCCACCCTAAACATCAAGCAGCTCAGAAAGAAATGTGAATGCCATCTACTAGGACTGTCGATCATTACTATACAGAAGTGTACGAGTCTCTAGAGGATGGAATGACAGCATGACACAGATTCTCTACATTATTGCTGACAAATATCAGTGGGCCTACTGATGCATAGCTAATGACCTGTGCAGCTGTCATGCTGCATTTTGGGGGAAATACAAGCAGTCCTCTTCTTAAGAATGTGAAATGATAAATGTACTGGGATGTCTTATATTAATCAAACTGGGTTTCAAAATCTTCCATACACATCCTAACATCACATATTTGTTGACTGCAGCCAAGTAATCATCATTGCAACATCTTCACTGCCAAACACAGGCTCATGCTGTGTAAATAATGTTATACAGAATCAAAATGACTTCAACAACACAGCAGTGAATATTCTTCAGGCAGGACACAAGGCTGTAGAAAACAAAAATAGCGTTGTGTTCACAGAATGAAGGTACCTGACAGTTTATGGATTTGTTTTATTGATCAGCAAATACAACTTATTTTAAAAGCTAAAAATAAGAGAGATGTATTGCACTTGTAATACTGGTAGAAGTGAAAAAAGAAAAACAGAAATATTATTTTTAAAAATAGGATCAGTTATAAACGAGTGTAGGAACAATTGCAAAGGCTTTATGGCCTAAGTAGCTGCAGTAATTTTCTACATGTACACACACACACACACACACACACACACACACACACACACACACACACACACACACACACACACACACACACACACACACGCACACGCACATGCACACGCACACACACGCACACATATATACATATGCACATTCATAAACAGAGATGTATTAACAACATATATGCAGTCTTGCATACACACATAAACACATACACGTTTGTGCAAGTACATATCAACACATAATGTTCAACACACTGGAAAGATGGTGTGTATATATAAATGTATACCTTAAAAGGTAAGACACCCTTGATCACTATAAAAGGTAAGGTACTTAAAAGGTAAGACACCCTTGATCACTATAAGTAAAAAACTAAGAGCTCTCATAAAATCATCCAAAGCAAATTTCGAGAGAAAAATAGCTAAAGACTCAAAAGACAATCATAAGGCCTTCTTTAGCTATGTTAGAAATCTAGGAGGAAACTCCCAGATATGCTCAGAACTAGTTCAAAATGATGTGAAGATTACTGATCCTACAGACATTGCCAACATACTGGCTGACAGGTTCAGTGCAAACTTCTCCCCCCCCAAAAGGAGAGATATCTATATCAAACGATTACAGCCCCCCAAACATTTCCATCTACCAAGTTAGATCTGCTCTCTCCACAGCTAAAAACACAGCATCCATGGGACCTGATGGTGTCCACGGCTGTGTGCACCACGAACTCAATGAGGAATTAAACCCACAGCTAGGACAGCTGTTTAATCAAAGTCTTACCTCTGGATACGCACTCCAGGAGTGGCGCACTGCAACTGTGGTCCCACTTCACAAAGGCGGTGCCTCCACCGACCCTGGAAATTACCGCCCATTAGCTTGACAAGCCTTATCTGCAAAGCCATGGAGAGGATCATAATGGACCTCATAAATAAAGACATAGGAATTTGCAGACTTTGGATCCAACCCAGTTTGGCTTTGTCAAAGGCAGATCATGCCTTTTAAACTTGGTTGACTTCTTCAAACAGTCACCAAACCCATTGACGAGGAAAGGCAGTCCATACAGCCTACCTCGATCTGGCTAAGGCCTTCGATACAATACCCCACTCGGGTATCATTGAAAAACTCATCAGCTTAAATGTTAACCCATACATCACAAGATGGGTTGCAAACTGGCTGAGTGACAGAACCCACAGGGTCAGAGTTGCTGGCGCCATGTCAGACTCAAAGCCTGTCACAAGTGGTGTCCCACAGGGCTCAGTCCTGGGCCCACTCTTGTTTGGCATCTACTTTTCCAAGTACAAGCAAACACAGGAGGGTTATGGCTGACAAAGTTTGCAGATGACTGCAAACTGGGCCATAGTAGAAAACACATCTGACACAGATATCCTTCAGAAGGGTCTCACAGAAACGGATAACTGGTGCCAGAGCCACGGCCTGAAGTTAAATGCCAAAAATGCATAGTCATACCCTTTGGGAAAACAAGGTTACCCCTAGCTACCAAATAGGTGGCAATCCGCTGAGCACAGAAGAAGTTATCAGGGACCTGGGGACCCAGGTTGATAGTAGTCTGTCATTCGACACCCATGTAGCTAAAGTAGTTAGGAAGACCTTCTACATTGCCCACCTTATCATGAAGGGATTCTCATCTAGATCAAGGGAGGTCATAGTCTCCCTTTACTCATCACTCATCAGACCAATGATTGAGTACAATGCCCCATTCGGGATGTATCTGACCCGACACTTGCAGCAGCTGGAGAGGCCACAAAAGTTCCTCACCAAAAGGATAAAGGGTCTCAAAATCTGTCCTATGCTGCCCGACTGAAAGAACTCCAGCTCTATTCAGTCGCCACCGCTTGCTCAGAGGTGACCTTTGCCTAACATACAAGGCCATATCAAACCCAGATTTGATGAATATGCTTCACCTCAAAAATCTAGATCCATCAGAGCCACAAGGGCGGAGACTTAAACCTTGACACGGCTATTAATAGGACGTGCTGGAGGGATAGATTCATCACCCAAAGACTCCCTATGCTGTGGAACAAAATCCCGGTACATGTGAGGCAGAGCACCTCGCTGGCCTTGTTCAAGAGAAATCTTGACCAATGGATGGGAGATCGCAGATATACCCCAGGGATTACCTCAGTGTCACTGCTCGACAGAGGCACAGCAAAATAATGGGTATAGTTCCCCATACTAAAGGGGTGGCGTAAGCCACAAAACGATGGGCTAGGCTTGTAAATGCCCTCGGGCAGATAGCCTAGTATGAACCTATGAACCTATGAACCTATAATAAAAGTATGATTTCAATAGCCAGAGTTCTCTGGAAAGGTGGGACAGGACAGAATATAAAGTATAATCACATGTATATTGAAATAGTCTCCAGGTTAGCTAAGAATGTTCAGGACCTGGAGTTTTACTCGTCTGCATATTCTTCAAAGGCATTGCTCTACTGAAAACAGGGATCCAAATGGAGAGATGAAAAGTCAGCAAGCAAAGGAGAGAAGTACTGCTGAAATCAAATTCATCATCAAGTCTTGGTGAGTACCTTCGTAAGGTGGACCCTGTTTTCACAAAATCTCACCAAGGTGACACTGATATATTGACTGTATTTATATAGCATATAACATGGACAGAAGTAGGTCAAAAATTAAAAGAGATAGCTGGGTGCACAAGACCCAGGATAAAAAAATGCACAGTCCTGGTAGGCACACTGGTACCAGGACTGGAAAAATTACAGTATAGAATCCTCAAAATATGGAAACAGTCCTATAATGCGACCAGGCCAGGCACAGGGGGAGGATGGCACCCCTGTTGTAGAAGGAAGTAGCAGTCCACAAAAATCACAAAAACTGATAGGCCAAAGAAGAGCCATAAAGACAGCAGAGTGGACTATTGAGGATAAGAAAGAAATTATGTATTGTTACTATTATGCAAAAAGGACATAATTTCTGGATAAAAGATATACAAATCGATTAAGAGAGAAATTAGAGGAGAGAAAAATACTGCCACAAGAAAAACTGACAGAAGCTTCAAATGAAAATTTGCATTCATTAATACAACAGATTTGTGAAAAACAGTATATAGATCAAGAAACGTTGATCTTTTTGGAAAAAGAAGCATCTGAGGAAGTGTGAAAATATAAACAACAAAAACCTAGAGATATTTGAACAATGTAAAAAAGGAATATGGACATGGGAAAGAAAGAGAGATTTGATATGGTACAATATTTATAAAAAGGAGAAAGCCAAATTATTCAATATGAAGAAGGCAGCCCCAAAGATATTCGAAGAGAAATACAGGCAAAGGCTTCAGGATATGGAAAATTTTACTATAAAAAATATCATCACAAAGATGGAATTTAGAAAAGAAGATTAGTATAGCAGAAGTTAAAAAATAGAAGTTGAAGTTATGGAGTGCCTGCAAAGTGAAGTATTTGGTATAGAAGGTCTAATATCAGTTACATCACAGTATGATGGAGTGAGTCCCCAACGTAAGGAGAAACAGGAAGATCAGGAAACATCTAAAGAAGAAATATGCACATGGCAAAGACAAAGAGATTTAATATGGTGTAATATTTATGCATAGGAGAAAGCAAAACTAACGAATACAAAAAGAGCTGCACCAAAGATATTTGAAGAGAAATGCAAGCAAAGGAATCCAGACATGGAAAACTTTACAACACAAAAAAATAAAAAGACAAAGAGGAAAAGTAGAAAAGGAGATTAGCAATGGGGAAGTTAAAGAAATTGAAACTGACCTTATGGAGTACCTACAAAGTGAAGGACTCAGTGTAGAAAATCAAATGCAAAAAGCACCACAACAGGATAGAGCAATGGATATCCAAATTAAGGGGAAACCAGTGGAAAAGGAAGCTGTTGGTCAGGTGCCATATCAAGATATTTTGGAGCTTTCCACAGGAAATCAGTATAAACATTTACTTGAAGCTAGACAGCAAGGAAAGGAACATGAAACTGTGGAAACTCTGATGCAGTTAATGTTGAGGAGTGATAAGCCAGTGAGTTGCCATATGACAGAGCAATAGCTGGCACAGGATGAAATTGAAGACAAGATGCTATAGAACTTTCTATAGAATGCCCACAGGAAATGGAAAACAAGGGATGTGCCCTGAGTTTGGAAGAAAATGAGCTAAGAGAAGAGATGCTTGATTTAATAGACATGGATAGATATATTAAGATCAATGAATGAAATAGACTGCAGAAGGTCAATAAAACCCAAAAAGTCAGAAGTCTGATAAAACAAATGAATGCAGTAATTAGCACTGTCCATAGAGATTCATGTGATACTACAGAAGTGAACAGGATATATTATTGTGCTGCTAAATTAATAACTGATAATGTTCTACCACAAGAGCATAGGGGTAGTAAGGGAAAGGAAGGAGAGAAATCAAATACAATCATTGAAGTATCCAATAGAGAAAACTATAAAGCAATTAAGACAAGAAGTGTCACTCTAAGAAGACTATAGAAGAGGGAATAGCTCAACAAAATACTAATAAAGATAGATGTGATTAAAGCAATGCACAGTATTAGAACAGACCAGGATCTATCATGCACTATCACAAATAACAAACTAAAGATTTCTGCACAAGCAGAAAAACTTAGAAGATACACAGATAAATATAAAGGAAAAATATAAAATAAGCAATTTATTGATGACCTAAAAGTTTTACAGAGAATTGGGAAATAAGGTAAAAGGAATTGAAAGACTGCTAAAAACTGAGGAAGTAGATACATTTTGGAGAAGTATCTATGACGATCCTGTGGAACATAACAAAGATGCTAAATGGACAGAAGAACTAAAAGAAAGAATAAGAAGTTTAAAGGTACAGGATATGAAATGGTATGAAGTAACAACCAAGGAGATTGAGACAAAGTTAAGAAAATCCTCTAATTGGAAAGTCCCAAGCCCAGATGCAGTATCTAACTTTTGGTTAAAGGTATTAACATCTTTGCACGCGGATTTAGCCATGAGTAAGAACTATTTATATGCGCACCCTGAAGAGACACCAACCTGGCTAACAACAGGCAAAACAATGCTCCTTCTTAAAAGTGAACCTGCAAGCTACCGTAAAAAATATATACCAATAACTTGCCTTTTGACGATGTATAAACTATACATAGGAATGGATGCTGATAGAGTTTATAGTCATTTAGAAAAAAATCAATTATGGCAGTACAACAAAATGGCAATAAAAGAAAGTCCTATGGAACAAAGGGTCATTTGTTGTTAAAGTCATACCAGAGAACTGTAAAAAGGGGAAGAATTTATGTATGGCATGGGTTGACTATAAAAAAGCATTTGATAGTATCCCACATTCATGGATAAAAGTGTTTAAAAATGTATAAGATACATACTACACTGACTGACTACATTATAGTGACCATGAAACAGTGGCAGACCACTTTGTAATTAAGCCATGATAAAGGACAGATTATTATTCCAGGGACACAAATTCAAAGGAGGATATAACAGGGTGACTCTCTGTCACCATAGCTATTCTGCCTTGCCATTAACCCATTAAGCTGTTTATTTAAATACTTAGGCCATGGCTACAATTTGGCTCCTTAAAAAACAACAAAGTGTAAAGACTTCTCATCATCTCTTTGTTGATGATTTAAACTTGTATAGCTCATCAGATGAGGAACTAAAAGCACAGATGCAAATAGTAAAAACTTCTTCAGATGATATAAGAATGTTATTTGGTCTTGATAAGTGTGCAAAAGCAACCCTTAAAGCAGGAAAACTGCAGCACCAGGAAAGCATCAGTCTGGGACAAGAATGTGATATAAAAGAACTTGAGCAAGAGAAAGTGTATAAATATTTGGCAATAGATGAAGGCTCAACAATAAAAACATGAGCAAATGTGAAAACAATTTAGCAAGGAATACTTTAGAAGACTTCAATTAATTCTGAAAACAGCATTGACATCTAGGAACAAAATCCAAGCTATAAACCGATTTGCTCTTCCTGTCCTAACTTACAGTTTTGGAGTGATTGACTGGCCCCAAAACATTTTGGATAGATTAGATAGGAAAACAAGAAGGATGCTTCATGCTCAGCAAATGGTTTATAAAAATCAATGTATACCAAGATTATATATTCCCCATTTCAAAGAAGGGATGGGCCTCCTTGAAAATGATTACATGTATAGATCTGCAACCGTGGGACTCCACATATATCTGCTGACCTCCCAAGACCCAAATGTAGTGAAGGTTTTGAAACATGAGGAGAATAAATCTAAGATGACTTCTCTGCTTAATTTAGCAGAA
Organism: Protopterus annectens; assembly: GCF_019279795.1. Lineage (NCBI taxonomy): Eukaryota > Metazoa > Chordata > Ceratodontiformes > Protopteridae > Protopterus > Protopterus annectens. The sequence continues at coordinate 902,439,820 of NC_056726.1, forward strand.
GAATATCGGCATCAAGCAGGAATGGATTCAAACCAGAAGAAAAAAATCAGGCAGCAACTGAATGTGCTAAAAAACAAAAGAAAGAATATAAAGTGAAGGACCAGATGAGAAGGCAAGAAATGTGGAAAAAGCATAAATATATATGCAAGTATATAAAACTTCTGGAAGAACCTCATATTGATCAGGAATTAACACAGGAATGGTTAAGGAGAGGCAAATTCAAACCAAGAGATGAAAGGTTAATATTGGCAGCCCAAGATAGTTGGCTAAGTACACGGTGGTTTACAAAGTCCATTGAATATGTGGGAGAAACAGACAAATGTTGGTTTTGTAAAACTGAATTGAAGCAGTCACACACCTCGTTGCTGGTTGTGACATACTAGTGGCAAAAGTACTGTATACTGAAAGGCATAATAATGTGGCAAGACTGCTGAACTGGGGAATATGCAAACATTATGGTATTGAAGTGGCTGAAAAACACTGGAAATATGAGCCACAAAGCATCATAGAAAATGATGAAGTTTATATCATATGGGATCACCCATTACCAACAGTCCAAAAGATAGATGCTAGAAAACCAGAGATAGTGGTCCAAGAAAAGAAGATAAAAGTAGCATTGATCATTGAAATTGCTACACCCACTGACTACAGTGTCTTGCATACAGAGAGATACAAAGTCATAAAATATCAGGATCTGCAAGCAGAAATGAATGCAATGTGGAAGAAAGATACCCTGGCAGTTACAACAGTAGTTGGAGAAACTGGTCTTATAAAAAAGAATCTACAATCATATTTAGATATATGACCAATCCATGTAACCCCATACGAATTGCAGAAGAAGTCATTACTGGGCACATTGTGGATGCTAGGAAGAACACTTTTGGCTGACATCAATGACTGAAACAATGCTAATTTCATGAACTTTAACAGTACTTTGACTTAGGAAAGGGGTCCATTCCCATCATAGTATTAAAAACTCAAAAAAATTGGATTAATTAAAAAAAAGGAAAATTGTAAGCCCACCAAAGGTAACTTCTCCACTGGGTACAGTGCTGGCAAAGAAATAAATGACTTCTTTAATGGCATAAATTGCTAGCTTGTAGTAGGCCAACAGCAGTGTATTAATCAATTTAAATGAAGGGATTCCTCAGAGGAAGGCAAGCTTACCGCAAGACCAGTTGTATACTGAAAACAACTCCTAACACCTTAATGATAATTTAACAAATTTATTTACCATAAATGTTCAACAACTCAGTATAAACAGCTGCAATGTTTATTTCTTCATAGCTGAAACCTTATTCTAGATGCAAACTTGTAGAACAACTGAGCTACAGTGAGATAGGGAGGGATCCCAGAACTCAGTAGAAATTATGCCTAACAGTCTGTATTAGCTAAGTTAAGCCTTCAATAACAAAGATGCAAGCCAATCTACTTTTACTGAAAATGCAAAGGACAAACTGCAGTACTTTCAGCATACCTTTTGAAAACATCAAACTTCTTATCTATAGTATTTACATAGAGATAAGGCTGGATTCAATATTGATATACATCTGCTCATACATACGTACATAAAAATATCTCCGTAAAAAATATGTATGTTTGCGTGTGTGTGTGTGTGTGTGTGTGTGTGTGTGTGTGTGTGTGTGTGTGTGTGTATATATACATACATATATATATATATATATATATATATATATATATGTATCTAAACACACACAAACACACACATACACACACACAATATATATATATATATATATATATATATATATATATATATACATATATATATATATATAGGAAGAGAGAGAGAGAGAGAGAGAGAGAGAAATACACATGGATCTACTGAAGATAATCAAAACTTCAGTAGAGTGATACTAGAAAAATACAGAGAAAATAAAATAAAAATGCATATTGATAGTCTTTTTTGCATGATCTGAGACATAATCAGAGAGCCTGCAAATAAATGAAAATGTTCTTTGCAGGAAAGCAAGCCCCCTGCACATCCCACATCCCCTGCTACTTAAATATGCCAAATCAGAGATCTCACAATAATGGGGAAATGGTATATTCCACAACCCTGATATTATAGTCATGTAGAACAGATGTCTACAGCTTTACTATTGACCAAATTAAGCAGGAAGAGTGTTGACTAAATCAAAAGATAATTTCAAGGCTGATACATACTTACCTGTATAAATATATATATATATATATATATATATATATATATATATATATATATATACATATATATATATATACACACACACACACGCACACACACACACACACACACACACACACACACACACACACACACACACACACACACACACACACACACACACACACACACACACACACACACGCACACATGCATATATATCTCTGCATCTACCTGTCTATCTAGCTATCTATACAGGTATGTATTTCAGAGACAACTCCGTCTGTGGAACAGGCTCCCCATACATGTGAAGCAGAGTTCCTCCCTATCCCAATTCCAGTGCAACTTGGACAATTGGATGGGCAACAGGAAATTCATCCTTGGTTGATACCAATGTCTTTTATGGACACAGGCAACCTGTAAATGGTTCATCTCCCAGGCACCTGTTTGTAAATGTTTCTCCTCCCAGGCCCCTGCTTATAGTTATCAAGGGTACCAGAACTTGGCAGAGATTTGGGATGCATGGCTAGGCTTAAAAAGGCCCTTGTGGTTGTTGGCCTAATAAACACCTGTGAACCTATGAATTTATGGAGTCCAAATGGTTTTGCTGAACTTCTGGTGTTGGGAAGGTTGACTAATTTTGTTGATTCTCATTTCATAGCTGTAGTGGCAGGGGTTGTGTGTGAAAGTGGTAAACAACAGGGTTAAAGAAGTTGGTATATTTATTTAAGTTGCACAGGACATGGGGGTGAAGGGGAGATAATGCTCTTGTCTGCAAAAACACTTGATTGTGTGTATGTGTGTTTTTTTTTCAAATAAATACTTCCTTGATGTAAGTTCATAATGGGGATGTTAGTTGATATTGACAGTTTTGGATATTTTGTTATATACTAATGTGTGTGTGTGTGTGTGTGCGTGTGTGTGCGTGTGTGTGTGTGTGTGTGTGTGTGTGTGTGTGTGTGTGTGTGTGTGTGTGAGTGTGTGTGAGTGTGTGTGTGTGTAGATATATATATATATATATATATATATATATATATATATATATATATATATATATGGGTATCACCGACTTTTGAGAAAGTCAAAAGTCATGTGATCGAGGCCATATGTTTGACTTTTTTGAAAAGTCAAAGCACTTGTATGGAGATCATGGTACAGTGGAGATAGGGTAATTTACCCTCTTCCCCACTATAGTGTGATTTTGGAGTTAATTTTTTGCTGTCTTTTTTTTTTTTTTTTCAGTTTTCGGAAAATCACACATATGGTCTCAAATATATGACTTTTGACTTTGCTAAAAGTCAACCATGTCATATAGACCCATATATTTATAT
>NC_056726.1:902448317-902531112 GCF_019279795.1 Protopterus annectens
ACAACATTATATATTACACTTTGTACTGTGGTTGATATATGTGTTAAACATATTGAGCCCCCAGGGTTGTATTGCTTGGGGGGTGGACAGGTGGACAAAAATGCATGTATTGTGAATATATGACATATACTGAAAATCTGCACTAAAGAACTGATCATATATACAGACGATTGGCTGAATTTGGACTGTCACCTCCAGAGAGAGAGGTGACAACAATGTAATCATGTTGTATACCCAATTGGACCAAATGAAATGTGACAAGTAGACACATTTATAACATGGAGAGCTTCGTATGGGACATTTTTTTTTGGACAGGTGCCCCCTTTTACTGGAGAGAAAGAGAGAGAGAGAGAGAAAGGGGGGGGGGATGTTGGGGAAGGGACATAGGTATGTCTGAAGCAAGTAGGATGGCAAGGTGAGGAAGTAATTGTTGACAGAGAGGACATACAAGACAAAATACAGGGATGGTAAAGAGCACAAGAGGTAGGTAAGCACCATAGTTGGGGTAAGAGTGTGGACCTTGCAAACCCATGGACTTCAGGCTGGGTGAGAGTCAGAACTGAGTCCTCACCCACTGGATTGTCATCACTGTCACCTCACTGTGCTGATGAATGATTCTGATGAAGTTTATAATGAAAGAGCTTAATCATTAAAGGATTTGGACTGTTGAGCTGTGTTTCTATCCTTGCCAATTTTTCAGAGTGACTGTGTTGATAGCTACAGTGTCTAACATCTGCATCTCCTTGTGTTATTCAGTACAATAATGAAAACCAGTGTCTCCATCCAGCATAGGCAGGTACCCACATTGTGAAACACAATCCTAAAGTGGAACAGCCTTACAAGACTTTCTGCAGATATATAGAGCTGAGTATATTTTTCTGCATTATTCTGTATTATAGAGCTATATTGTTGCTTAGATATCTGTTGTCTTAGTGTTCTGCAAATATACAGAGATCAGTATATATTTTTTGGGTTTTATAATTTGCACTCTGATTCCTCACATCTCTGTTGAAACTTTCTACCCCACCACCCTCATTGTGGTTTCTATTGCTTGTGTGTTGTTAATTCAAGGTTCCCTTAATTTGAACTGTTAATAGCAGCACTCTGCATTTAAAGTGGTACAGCCTTACAAGACTTTCTGCAGATATATAAAGCTGAGTATATTTTTCTGCATTATTCTGTATTATAGAGCTAAATTGTTGCTTAGATATCTGTTGTCTTAGTGTTCTGCAAATATACAGAGATCAGTATATATTTTTTGGGTTTTATAATTTGCACTCTAATTCCTCACATCTCTGTTGAAACTTTCTTCCCCACCCCCGTCATTGTGGTTTCTATTGCTTGTGTGTTGTTAACTCAAGGTTCCCTTAATTTGAACTGTTAATAGCAGCAGTCTGCATTTAAAGTGGAACAGCCTTACAAGACTTTCTGCAGATATATAGAGCTGAGTATATTTTTCTGCATTATTCTGTATTATAGAGCTAAATTGTTCCTTAGATATCTGTTGTCTTAGTGTTCTGCAAATATACAGAGATCAGTATATATTTTTTGGGTTTTATAATTTGTACTCTGATTCTTCACATCTCTGTTGAAACTTTCTTCCCCACCCCCTCATTGTGGTTCCTATTGCTTGCGTGTTGTTAACTCAAGGTTCCCTTAATTTGAACTGTTAATAGCAGCAGTCTGCATTTAAAGTGGAACATCCTTACAAGACTTTCTGCAGATATATAGAGCTGAGTATATTTTTTCTACATTCCTCTGTACTATATAGCTAAATTGTTGCTTAGATATCTGTTGTCTTAGTGTTCTGCAAATATACAGAGATCAGTATATATTTTTTGGATTTTATAAATTGCACTCTGATTCCTCACATCTCTGTTGAAACTTTCTTCCCTACCCCCCTCATTGTGGTTTCTATTGCTTGTGTGTTGTTAACTCAAGGTTCCCTTAATTTGAACTGTTAATTGCAGCAGTCTGCATTTAATGTGGAACAGCCTTACTAGACTTTCTGCAGATATATAGAGCTGAATATATTTTTCTCCATTATTCTGTATTATAAAGCTAAATTGTTCCTTCGATATCTGTTGACTTTGTGTTCTGCAAAAATACAGAGATCAGTATATATTTTTTGGGTTTTATAATTTGTACTCTGATTTTTCACATCTCTGTTGAAACTTTCTTCCCCACCCCCTCATTGTGGTTCCTATTGCTTGTGTGTTGTTAAGTCAAGGTTCCCTTAATTTGAACTGTTAATAGCAGCAGTCTGCATTTAAAGTGGAACAGCCTTACAAGACTTTCTGCAGATATATAGAGCTGGGTATATTTTTCTGCATTATTCTGTACTATAGAGCTAAACTGATGCTTAGATATCTGTTGTCTTAGTGTTCTGCAAATATACAGAGATAAGTATATATGTTTTGGGTTTTATAATTTGCACTCTGATTCCTCACATCTCTGTTGATTTTTTCTTCCCCACCCCCTCATTGTGGTTTCTATTGCGTTGTGTTGTTAACTCAAGGTTCCCTTAATTTGAACTGTTAATAGCAGCAGTCTGCATTTAAAGTGGAACAGCCTTACAAGACTTTCTGCAGATATATAGAGCTGAGTATATTTTTTTGCATTATTCTGTATTATAGAGCTAAATTGTTGCTTAGATATCTTTTGTCTTAGTGTTCTGCAAATACACAGAGATCAGTATATATTTTTGGGGTTTTATAATTTGTACGCTGATTCCTCACATTTCTGTTGAAACTTTCTTCCCCACCCCCTCATTGTGGTTTCTATTGCTTGTGTGTTGTTAACTCAAGGTTCCCTTAATTTGAACTGTTAATAGCAGCAGTCTGCATTTAAACTGGAACAGTCTTACAAGACTTTCTGCAGATATATAGAGCTGAGTATATTTATCTGCATCATTCTGTATTATAGAGCAAAGTTGTTGCTTAGATATCTGTTGTCTTAGTGTTCTGCAAATATACAGAGATCAGTATATTTTTTTTGGGTTTTATAATTTGCACTCTGATTCCTCTCATCTCTGTTGAAACTTTCTACCCCACCCCCCTCATTGTGGTTTCTATTGCTTGTGTGTTGTTAACTCAAGGTTCCCTTAATTTGAACTGTTAATAGCAACAGTCTGCATTTAAAGTGGAACAGCCTTACAAGACTTTCTGCAGATATATAGAGCTGAGTATATTTTTTCTGCGTTATTCTGTATCATAGAGCTAAATTGTTGCTTAGATATCTGTTATCTTATTGTTCTACAAATATATAGACAGCAGTATATATTTTTGAGTTTTATAATTTGCACTCTGATTCCTCACATCTCTGTTGAAGCTTTCTTCCCCACGACCCTCATTGTGGTGTCTATTGCTTGTGTGTTGTTAACTCAAGGTTCCCTTAATTTTAACTGTTAATAGCAGCAATCTGCATTTAAAGTGGAACAGCCTTACAAGACTTTCTGCAGATATATAAAGCTGAGTATATTTTTCTCCTTTACTCTGCATTATAGAGCTAAATTGTTGCTTAGATATCTGTTGTCTTAGTGTTCTGCAAATATACAGAGATCAGTATATATTTTTTGGGTTTTATATTTTGCACTCTGATTCCTCGCATCTCTGTTGAAACTTTCTTCTCCAACCCCTCATTGTGGTTTCTATTGCTTGTGTGTTGTTAACTCAAGGTTCCCTTAATTTGAACTGTAAATAGCAGCAGTCTGCATTTAAAGTGGAACAGCCTTAAAAGACTTTTTTGCGATATATAGAGCTGAGTATATTTTTCTTCATTATTCTGTATTATAGAGCTAAATTGTTGCTTAGATATCTGTTGTCTTAGTGTTCTGCAAATATACAGAGATCAGTATATATTTTTGGGGTTTTATAATTTGCACTCTGATTCCTCACATCTCTGTTGAAACTTTCTACCCCATCCACCTCGTTGTAGTTTCTATTGTTGTTAACTCAAGGTTCCCTTAATTTGAACTGTTAATAGCAGCAGTCTGCATTTAAAGTGAAATAGCCTTACAAGACTTTCTGCAGATATATAGAGCTGAGTATATTTTTCTGCATTATTCTGTATTATAGAGCTAAATTCATGCTTAGATATCTGTTGTCTTAGTGTTCTGCAAATATGCAGAGATCAGTATATATTTTTTGGGTTTTATAATTTGCACTCTGATTCCTCACATCTCTGTTGAAACTTTCTTCCTCACCCCCCTCATTGTGGTTTTATTGCTTGTGTGTTGTTAACTCAAGGTTCCCTTAATTTGAACTGTTAATAGCAGCAGTCTGCATTTAAAGTGGAACAGCCTTACAAGACTTTCTGCAGATATATAGAGCTGAATATATTTTTCTGCATTATTCTGTATTATAGAGCTAAATTGTTGCTTAGATATCTGTTGTCTTAGTGTTCTGCAAATATACAGAGATCAGTATATATTTTTTGGGTTTTATAATTTGCACTCCGATTCCTCACATCTCTTTTGAAACTTTCTTCCCCACTCCCCTCATTGTGGTTTCTATTGCTTGTGTGTTGTTAACTCAAGGTTCCCTTAATTTGAACTGTTAATAGCAGCAGTCTGCATTTAAAGTGGAACAGCCTTACAAGAAGGGATTCACATCTAGATCAGGGGAGGTCATCTTGCCTCTTTACTCATCCCTCATCAGGCCCATACTTCAGTACAATGCCCCTTTTGGGATGTACCTTACCAGACACCTACAGCAACTGGAAAGACCCCAAAAGTACCTCACCAAGAGGATCAAAGTGCTCAAACAGATGCCATGTGCTGCCCAGTTAAAGAAACTCCAGCTCTACTCAGTGCCATACCGCCTGTTCAGGGGCGATCTGTGCCTGATGTATAAAGTGATGTCCAACCCGGAATTAATGGACATGCTGCACCTCAGAAAATCCAAAACCATTGAGCTACGTGCTCGAGAGACTTGAACCTCAGCACTGAAATAAATAGGACATGCTGGAGGGACAGATTCATAACCCAAAGCCTCCCTTCTCTCTGGAATAAAATCCCAGTCCAAGTTAGGCAGAGTCCCTCATTGACTCTCTTCAAGAGGAATCTTGATGAGTGAATGGGAGATCATAGGTTTAACCCAGGTATCACTTCTGTGCCACTGTTAGACAGAGGCACAGTATACTAACCTCGAAAAAGGGCATAGAAAAATTAATTTAAAATGGGTGGCGACAGCCAAACACATTCTGGCTAGGCTTATAAATGCCCTAGGGCAGATAGCCTAGTATGAACCTATGAACCTAAGACTTTCTGCAGATATATAGAGCTGAGTATATTTTTCTGCATTACTCTGTATTATAGAGCTAAATTGTTGCTTAGATATCTGTTGTCTTAGTGTTCTGCAAATATACAGAGATCAGTATATATTTTTTGGGTTTTATAATTTGCACTCTGATTCCTCACATCTCTGTTGAAACTTTCTTCCCCACCCCCTCATTGTGGTTTCTATTGCTTGTGTGTTGTTAACTCAAGGTTCCCTTAATTTGAACTGTTAATAGCAGCAGTCTGCATTTAAAGTGCAACAGCCTTACAAGACTTTCTGCAGATATATAGAGCTGAATATATTTTTCTGCATTATTCTGTATTATAGAGCTAAATTGTTGCTTAGATATCTGTTGTCTTAGTGTTCTACAAATATCCAGAGATCAGTATATATTTTTTGGCTTTTATAATTTGCACTCTGATTCCTCACATCTCTGTTAAAACTTTCTTCCCACCCCCTCATTGTGGTTTCTATTGCTTGTGTGTTGTTAACTCAAGGTTCCCTTAATTTGAACTGTTAATAGCAGCAGTCTGCATTTAAAGTGCAACAGCCTTACAAGACTTTCTGCAGATATATAGAGCTGAATATATTTTTCTGCATTATTCTGTATTATAGAGCTAAATTGTTGCTTAGATATCTGTTGTCTTAGTGTTCTGCAAATATCCAGAGATCAGTATATATTTTTTGGGTTTTATAATTTGCACTCTGATTCCTCACATCTCTGTTGAAACTTTCTTCCCCACCCCCCTCATTGTGGTTTCTATTGCTTGTGTGTTGTTAACACAAGGTTCCCTTAATTTGAACTGTTAATAGCAGCAGTCTGCATTTAAAGTGAAACAGCCTTTCAAGACTTTCTGCAGATATATAGAGCTGAGTTTATTTTTCTGCATTATTCTGTATTATAGAGCTAAACTATTGCTTAGATATCTGTTGTCTTAGTGTTCTGCAAATATACAGAGATCAGTATATATTTTTTGGGTTTTATAATTTGCACTCTGATTCCTCACATCTCTGTTGAAACTTTCTTCCCCACCCCCTCATTGTGGTTTCTATTGCTTGCGTGTTGTTAACTCAAGGTTCCCTTAATTTGAACTGTTAATAGCAGCAGTCTGTATTTAAAGTGGAACAGCCTTACAAGACTTTCTGCAGATATATAGAGCTGAGTATATTTTTCTGCATTATTCTGTATTATAGAGCTAAATTTTTGCTTAGATATCTGTTGTCTTAGTGTTCTGCAAATATACAGAGATCAGTATATATTTTTTGGGTTTTATAATTTGCACTCTGATTCCTCACATCTCTGTTGAAACTTTCTCCCCCACCCCCCTCATTGTGGTTTCTATTGCTTGTGTGTTAACTCAAGGTTCCCTTAAGTTGAACTGTTAATAGCAGCAGTCTCCATTTAAAATGGAACAGCCTTACAAGACTCTCTGCAGATATATAGAGCTGAGTATATTTTTCTGCATTATTCTGTATTATAGAGCTAAATTGTTGCTTAGATATCTGTTGTCTTAGTGTTCTGCAAATATACAGAGATCAGTATATATTTTTGGGTTTTATAATTTGCACTCTGATTCCTCACATCTCTGTTGAAACTTTCTTCCCAACCCCACCCCTCATTGTGGTTTCTATTGCTTGTGTGTTGTTAACTCAAGGTTCCCTTAATTTGAACTGTTAAAAGCAGCAGTCTGCATTTAAAGTGGAACAGCCTTACAAGAAGGGATTCACATCTAGATCAGTGGAGGTCATCGTGCCTCTTTACTCATGCCTCATCAGACCCATAATTGAGTACAATGCCCCTTTTGGGATGTACCTTACCAGACACCTGAAGCAACTAGAAAGACCCTAAAAGTACCTCACCAAGAGGATCAAAGTGCTCAAACAGATGCCATATGCTGCCCGGTTAAAGAAATTCCAGCTCTACTCAGTGGCATACCGCCTGTTCAGGGGCGATCTGTGCCTGACGTATAAAGTGATGTCCATCCCGGAATTAATGGACATGCTGCACCTCAGAAAATCCAAATCCCATCGAGCTACACACTTGAGAGACTTGAACCTCAGCACTGAAATAAATAGGACATACTGGAGGGACAGATTCATAACCCAGAGGCTCCCTTCACTCTGGAATAAAATCCCAGTCCAGGTTAGGCAGAGTCCCTCACTGACTCTCTTCAATAGGAATCTTGATGAGTGGATGGGAGATTGTAGGTTTAACCTGGGTATCACTTCTGTGTCACTGTTAGACAGAGTCACATTATACTAACCTCAAAAAAGGGCATAGAAAAATTAATTTAAAATGGGTGGCGAAAGCCAAACACATTCTGGCTAGGCTTATAAATGCCCTAAGGCAGATAGCCTAGTATGAACCTATGAACCTATGAACCTAAGACTTTCTGCAGATATATAGAGCTGAGTATATTTTTCTGCGTTATTCTGTATTATAGAGCTAAATTATTGCTTAGATATCTGTTGTCTTAATGTTCTGCAAATTTACAGAGATCAGTATATATTTTTTGGGTTTTATAATTTGCACTGTGATTCCTCACATCTCTGTTGAAATCCCCCCCCCCCCCGTTGTGGTCGTAGTTTAAATTTGGTGGCTTTTGCAGTGCCCGCCCCACTGTAGATTTGATCTAGGACACTCCCCCAGTCCCATCTCTTTACCGCATTCTACCTAATAAACCCTTTCTGCACTTGCTTTTAGTCCTTTTTAATTTAATTACATTTTTTTCAAACTGTGTGTGGACTAATATTGCTATATACTCAAGTGTGCCAGCTTGCACTGCATGTGAATTGTTTTTACTACTGTTTTTGCTACTTTTCTGAAAAGAAAAATTGTAAGCCTGTTTCCTACCTTTCCTGTAATTAGTGTTCCAGATACAGATTTGCTGTAACCAGGAATATTTGTAAGTTTCTTTGCCCCCAAGCCTTTCTGTGTTGGAGGGAAGCCTTCTAGCTTATCAGTGGGAGTGGTAAGCACTATGTAACCTGTCTACCACATAAGGAGTGGTTCTGGCCCAGAATTTGTAGTTATTGGCTGTTTGGGCGGTCTTCCATCTCTCTCAACTTTCTGATTTGAAGGCCTGCATTTGCACTTGTTTCTGTCCTGTAACTCCTGGGCCCAATTCATTTGCTCACTCAAAAAAAAAAAATCTGCTTTTACTGTATTTGTGTTTCTTCCTTCTTTATTTTGCTTTTGCGTCATCTTAAAAGTACTCAATTGTATTTATTTCTGCTTGGTGTAACTCATTATAAGCCTTTTAGTTTAAGCACTTGGGATTCAGACCAATTGTTTTACATTAGGAAGGTTTGTGGTTTGCACTGTGGTGGCAGGACAGGTAGCTTACATCCTTCTAAGTTGGGAACTGCTGATTGAGGGCTCAGTGTCTGTTATTCTAAAAGTGTATTAATTCTGGTTTAAGCACTTGGGCTTCAGGCCAGTTATTTTACATTAAAAGGGTTTGTGGTCTGCACTCTTGTGGGAGGAGAGGCTGGACTCTGCCCTTCTAGCTGGGAATTTCTGGTTAAAGGCTTATAGTGCCTGAATATCTAAACTGCTTCTTACTGAAATTGGTACACCTTGTTTGCTGTAGCATAGACTAGATCCAAGCCTGCTGAATCTAGCTTTGTTTGTATAACCTGAGCACTAATCCAGGCATTCTTTAAAGTATTCAATTGTATTTATTACTGCTTGGTAGTAACTTGATTAAAGTGTAGCTATCATTCTAAGTCTTTTGGATTAAGCACTTGGGCTTCAGACCAGTTGTTTTACATGGTTTGTGGCCTGCACTGTGGTGGCAGGACAGGTAGCTTGCATCCTTCTAAGTTGGGAACTGCTGATTGAGGGCTCAGTGTCTGTTATTCTAAAAGTGTATTAATTCTGGTTTAAGCACTTGGGCTTCACACCAGTTGTTTTACATTAAGAAGGTTTGTGGTCTACACTGTAGTGGCAGAACAGGTAGCTTACATCCTTCTAAGTTGGGAACTGCTGATTGAGGCTCAGTGTCTGTTATTCTAAAAGTGTATTAATTCTGGTTTAAGCACTTGGGCTTCAGGCCAATTATTTTACATTAAAAGGGTTTGTGGTCTGCACTCTTGTGGGAGGAGAGGCTGGACTCTGCCCTTCTGAGCTGGGAATTTCTGGTTAAAGGTTTATAGTGCCTGTATATTTGAGCTGCTTCTTACTGAAATTGGTACACTTTGTTTGCTGTAGCATAGACTAGATCCAGACCTGCTGAATCTAGCTTTGTTTGTATAACTTGAGCACTAATCCAGGTATTCTTTAAAGTATTCAATTGTATTTATTACTGCTTGGTAGTAACTTGATTAAAGTGTAGCTATCATTCTAAGTCTTTTGGATTAAGCACTTGGGCTTCAGACCAGTTGTTTTACATTAGGAAGGTTTGTGGCCTGCACTGTGATGGCAGGACAGATAGCTTACATCCTTCTAAGTTGTGAACTGCTGATTGAGGGCTCAGTGTCTGCTATTCTAAAAGTGTATTAGTTCTGGTTTAAGCACTTGGGCTTCAGGCCAGTTATTTTACATTAAGAAGGTTCATGGTCTGCACTCTTGTGGGAGGAGAGGCTGGACTCTGCCCTTCTGAGCTAGGAATTTCTCGTTAAAGGCTTATAATGCCTGCATATTTGAACTGTTTCTTACTGAAATTGGTACACCTTGTTTGCTGTAGCATAGACTAGATCCAGGCCTGCTGAATCTAGCTTTATTTGTATTCTGCTTGTTTGTTTGCTTGTTATTTCCCTGAAATGCTAATTCCACCTAAAAAGTGGCTTTTCAGCACTTCTGTGGATCCCTAGTAATATCTGCATTGCTTACTGTACTTATTTCCTTGTTTCACTTGAAAGAAAGTTACTGTTTGTCGTTTTTGCATTTAAGTTACCTGAAACACATTACATTTAAGTTACCTGGCACTTGCTCACTAAAGCAATTATATAAGTCAGCACTAAAATATTAAAAGCACTACACCCTCACAAACTCCCCTTGAGTACCTCGTTCCCCATTGGCCCTTCTTTTTCAATTATAAAGGAATTCCCAATACTATTCTAGCATGTCCAAAGGTCAGTTGTCAATCTCCTCTCTGGTCCAGCTGGTGAATCTGGGAATCTTGAGGCAATGTTACAACTGCCTCATGTACACAGACAACCCTCTCCTCCTCCCAACAAATTCCAACACATGTGAGAGATGCAACCATATAGCCATACTGGAGGCTAAGCTCTCTCAACTCAGTACTGGCAAAACCAGTCAGGAGGAGAAGGAAACCACACTCACTACAATTCCAATCTCACATAGACCTACCACGACAGCAAACCAAACACGTAAACACACAAAAACATACTCGGAGGCTCTAAATAAAAATCTGCCTAAGCAGCAGAGACCTCCAAAGCAGATACTCAAGCAACCGCTACCCCAAAATAAAACTCGTGCAACACATAGATCACAAAGCCAGTGTGCCGTACAGTCACAGCCCTTAAGGCTAAACAACACACCTGATACACTTGTAATAGGTGACTCTATTGTCAGGCACACTGACATCCCGCTCACCAGGCTGAACAAGGAGAAGGTCACGGTGAGCTGCCTGTCGGGCGCTAGGATCCGCCACATAACACAAGCACTCAGGTCACTCCAAGGCATGTACAAATATGACTCAGTCATTGTCCATGCTGGTGTGAATGACCTGAGACGTACCTCCATGGACTACATGAAAAGAGACATAGAGGAGCTCTCTGAGCATGTAGCCCAGGCCGGTATGACCCTGACCTTGAGTAGCATCTTACCCTCACCAAGAATGATGCCACAATATGAAGACAAGACAATCAATTTCAGCAATTGGCTTAAGTACTGGTGTCATTCAAAGGGGATCCAATGCCTGTCAGCCTGGGATGACATGTGTGACAAGCCATGATGCTTCGCTAGGGACGGCTTGCACCTGTCACCCCTGGGCTTTCGGATATTGGCAAAGGCTCTTGTTACCCCCATAGTGCCTTTTTTAGGCAAGGCTTAAAAGACAAACCCACCTCCATAGGTATCACAAGGGATAAGAAACTAAGAGTAATGCTACTCAATGCCAGAAGTCTAAACCTCAAGATGCACGCACTCGAAACTCTCCTTAGCATGGAGAACATCGATATCTGTGCAGTAACAGAAAACTGGTTCAAGGCTCCCGAGAGCACCCCAGCACTACCAGGTTATACCTCATACCATTCTTTTCGGCCCCAAAACTTAGACCATACTACAAAAGGAGGGGGAGTATCAATATTCGTCAAAGATACCCACACCTCCAGGTTGGTGGCACAGCACGAAGCATCATTGACTATCCATGTGCAACTAACAGTGGGTAAAACTGCCTTCCAGTTTATAGCCTGCTACAGACCACCCTCCCAAACCCAGGAACCCCACTCAGCCTTCCTGAGAACACTGGAAAATATGAAGGTCTCTCCAAACACCATTATATTGGGCGACTTCAACTACCCAAACATAGACTGGGAGCATTACTATAGCTCCAACACCCTAGCCCAAAGGTTCCTAGAATTTATAAACTCAAATGCTATGGAACAACTTGTTACCACTCCCACAAGAGGGGAAACATACTGGACCTGATCATCAACAACATGGGGACTCTATGTTCCAGACCAGAAGTGTATCCCTCACTGGTAAGATCAGACCATAAACTAATCTCACTGGATATTCACATCCCAACTCCACCCCATGCCCTGAAAACCACAGTGAAAAACTTCTCTAAAGCAAATTTCACACTCCTCAAAACCAAGGTGGACTCCTTCAAAGCCCCCGGGCCTGTGAAAAATATGGCCCAGACCGCAGAATCCTTTATAAACGCATTCTATGAACACCTTCAGGAATGCATGGATCATGCAATCCCAAATAAAACCAAGACCCAATCCTCCAAAGGCAGACATCCTGTCTGGTGCACCCCAGCCATAAACAAACTATACAATAGAAGGAGGAAGCTACTACATGATACAGCAAAATCCCAAAAAGGGAAGGCATCTTTGATCAGTATTAGCAAAAAACTACGGGCACTCCTAAAATCGTCTAAGGCCAGCTTCGAGAGAAAAATTGCACAGGACACAAAGGATAATCACAAGGCTTTCTTTAGTTATGTTAGGAACCTGGGTGGGGATTCCCAGATATGCTCAGAATTAGTCCAAAATGACAAAAAATACACTGAACCCACAGACATTGCCAACATCCTAGCTGGCAGATTCAGTGCAAACTTCTCCCCCCCTCCCAACCAAAAGGGCGAATATTTATCCCAGCAGACTGCTGCCCCCCTGACATCTCGGATGCTCAGGTAAGAGCTGCCCTCTCCAAAGCAAAAAACACAGCATCAATGGGACCAGACGGTGTCCTGGGTTGCATCCTACATGAACTCCAAGAAGAGCTAAACCCAAACATAAAACTACTGTTCAGTCTCAGCCTTACTACAGGATATGTACCCAAAGAGTGGCGTACAGCAACAGTGGTCCCTCTCCACAAAGGTGGTGCCTCAACGGATCCTGGAAACTATCACCCCATAAGCCTGACTAGCTTGGTCTGCAAAGCTATGGAAAGGGTCATCACGGACCTCATAAATAAAGATATTGGGGACCTACAGACACTGGATCCTACCCAGTTCGGCTTTGTTAAGGGCAGATCCTGCCTCTTAAACCTGGTTGATTTCTTTGAAACAGTCACCAAGGCCATTGACGAGGGGAAGGTGGTCCACACAGCCTACCTGGACCTCACAAAAGCCTTTGATACAATACCCCACTCGGGCATTATAGATAAGCTCACCAGGTTAAATATAAACCCCTATGTCACTAGATGGGTTGCAAACTGGCTCAAGGACAGAACCCACATGGTTAGAATTGCTGGAGCCATGTCAGACTCCAAACCAGTTACAAGTGGCATCCCCCAAGGCTCAGTCCTGGGACCTCTCTTGTTCGGTATATATTTCTCAGAGGTACAGGCCAACACGGAAGGACTGTGGCTGACTAAGTTCGCAGATGACTGAAAACTGGGCTCCATAATCGACTCTCCAGCCGACACAAGCATCCTCCAAAAGGGCCTCATAGAAACAGACAACTGGTGCCAGAGCCATGGCCTCAAGCTAAACACCAAAAAGTGCATAGTCATCCCCTTTGTCAAAAACAAAGTGTCCTCAAATTACCACATAGGTGGTAATCCATTAAGTACAGAAGAAGTAATTAGGGACCTGGGGACCCAAGTTGATAGCAATCTCTCATTTGACAACCACGTGGCCAAAGTGGTTAGAAAAACATTTTATATAGCCCACCTAATCATGAAGGGATTCACATCTAGATAAGGGGAAGTCATCGTGCCTCTTTACTCATCCCTCATCAGGCCCATAATTGAGTACAATGCCCCTTTTGGGATGTACCTTACCAGACATCTGCAGCAACTGGAAAGACCCCAAAAATACCTCACCAAGAGGATCATAGGGCTCAAACAGATGCCATATGCTGCTCAGTTAAAGAAACTCCAGCTCTACTCAGCGGCATACCACCTGCTCAGAGGCGATCTGTGCCTGACGTATAAAGCCATGTCCAACCTGGAATTAATGAACATGCTGCACCTCAGAAAATCCAAATCCCATCGAGCTATGTGCTCGAGAGACTTAAACTTCAGCACTGAAATAAATAGGACATGCTGGAGGGACAGATTCATAACTCAGAGGCTCCCTTCACTCTGGAATAAAATCCCAGTCCAGGTTAGGCAGAGTCCCTCATTGACTCTCTTCAAGAGGAATCTTGATGAGTGGATGGGAGATCGTAGGTTTACCCCGGGTATCACTTTTGTGTCACTGTTAGACAGAGGCACAGTATACTAACCTCAAAAAAGGGCATAGCAAAATTAATTTAAAATGGGTGGGGAAAGCTAAACACACTCTGGCTAGGCTTATAAATGCCCTAGGGCAGATAGCCAAGTATGAACCTATGAACCTATGCATCATCCCTGTCAGTTTTTCTCAGGTAATAAAATCACCCACTATACCACTGCTTACAGAAGGAACCACAGCCCCATCCTCCAGGACAGAAGTACCTGAGGGGTCAGGTAGTGTAGGGGCACCAAAAGGAGTGTTACCAGTTTGCAGCTCAGATGTGCTGGGCCTTGGTGCCATAGCCAGTAGAGTGGGGGCAGGTGGATCCTGTGGGCCAAGCCTACCCTACGGTGCTGAGGGAGAAAGAATAAAGACAAAAACAAAATCAAAAGAGGAAAATAAGGGTTTGGGTTAAAGAATGCACAAATTGTCTTATTTGCTTGATTAGGCTGAGGAGGGTGGTCTTCCTGTTCTGGGTTCTTACTTTTGTATTTGTAGACAGCAGTTTATTTTGCTTACTGTGTAACCTAGCAATGACAAATGTGTGTCTGCCCAGGATAAGATAACAGTGTCCCACAGGATGGCGTAAATGGTTCACTGTAAAGTCCAGCAACAGCTCAGAAGCTCACACACACACACACACACACACACACACACACACACACACACACACACACACACACACACACACACACATACACATATATCAACCCCCACCACCACCATTTAACTGCAATGAGAATAGAATTCCTACTTATCTAAGTACACACACTACAGAACATAGTACTTAACACAAGTGCCACGGCTCAGGTCCAACTTGGAATGTGTCAGACAACACTTTATAGATGATGACATCAGACATGTCTGGTGAGGACAAGATAACAGTGTCCCACAGGCTGTTGTAAAAGGCTCACTGTAAAGTTCAGCAACAGCTCACACCCCCCTCCACAAACACACACACACACACACACACACACACACACACACACACACACACACACACACACACACCATTTGACTGCAGTGAAAATAGAACCCCTCTCTATTTATGTACACAGGCTACAGAACACAGTATGCAATGCACATGCCACAGCACAAGTATGATTTTGTCAGGACTGCAGGTGAAGTTATAGTAGATAACATCAGCAGGCCATGTGGAAGACAAGAGGTTGGTAGGCCTGCGTGAAATGGATGTGTGGGCTTGTACAACTCTCAAAAATCTGTCAAGCCATTGCTTTTAAGAAGTAACTGTGGGATAGACAGACACACACACACACACACACACACACACACACACACACACACACACACACACACACACACACATATATAATGCAGTCAGAATGGAATCCCCTAACTATCTAGGTACACAGACTACAGAACATAGTTCTTAACACTTGCACCACTGCACAAGTCTGATTTTGTCAGGGCTGCAGATAAATGTATAGTAGATGATATCAGCAGGCCATGTAGAAGACAAGAGCTTGGGAAGCCTGCATGAAATGGATGTGTAGGCTTCTTCAACTGTCAAAAAACTGGAAAGCCATGCCATTGGAGAAGTAACTGCAGGATGCACACTTCTGCTCTTCTGTGTAGGCACACACATACATACACACACAGTTGACTGCATAGAGAATCTAACCCCTACCTATCTAAATGCATAGACTATAGAATACAGTACTTAATGCACATTCCATGGCACAAGTCTGATTTTGATATGACTGCAGGTGAACTTATAGTAAATGGCATCAGCAGGCCATGTAGAAGACAAAAGGTTGGGAAGTCTGCATGGAATAGATGTTTAAGCTTGTACAACTCTCAAAGAACTGGCAAGTCATGCCATTGGAGAGGTAACTGTGGGATACACACTTCTGCTCTTCTGTGTAGATGTACACACACAGTTGACTGCAATGAAAATAGAACCCCTACCTATCTAAGGACACACACCAGAGAAGACAGTACTTATAGCATGTGACATGGCACAAGTCTGATTTTAACAGGACTGCAGGTTAACTTGTAGTAGATGCCATCAACAGGCCATGTGGGAGACAAGAGACTGAGAGGCCTGCATAGGTACATTGCTTCATAGTGTCATCTGAAGCTAGTTGCCCAATAGCAGTAGGCTGTTTGGAAGCCTAGCTGTGTAACAACACAAGTACCCTTATTGAGCATACTTGAATGTTTGAGTTTTGCAGAGAAAGGCTGTGAGCACCATCAAGTGGCCCTGGCCATGAGTGGGCACACAACATTATGTATAACACTTTGTATTTTGGTTGCTATATATGTGGAAAAACTCATGAGACCCCAGGGTTGTAGTGCTTGTTTGAGGTGGTTTGGGAGGGAAATAAATGGATATATTGTAAATATATGACATATAGTTATATTGTACCCTTAGTTTGCAATGTTTCCACATGTAGTTTTATGTCATACAAAGGAAATGGACAATACACACCAAGAATAAAAGATTATATATACAATTCTATAGCATAATGAGCATTAGATTTGCACAATGGTTAACAAGTGTACACACATGTGAGATAGGCCTGTTTGTGTGCAGGGAAGCAGTGCACAATGTGATGCACATTGCTAATGTTTGCTACTATACCCCAATCCCATCTGTACTCCATGCCAGCTTTTCTGTATGGCTAAGAGCATTTTTTGAATGTATCCATTTTAAATTTTTGGGTGTCAACTTTCTAAGCGGTCTGATTTTTCCCAGTTTCTGCAATGTTGTGCATCATGCAAACAAAATAACCTTAGCCAAACATTTTTTCAGGATGAGGCACATTGAGCAAAAGTGGAATTAAAAGAAGACAAAGAGGAAAAAAATACTAAAACTAAGGAACACATACACAAAATCTATAAAAGCACAGTAAAACGTGATAGTACACATCACAACTTTCTACATATGTCAGGATTTGAATCCTCACACCAGTACAGTTTCAGAAAACAGAGGGGGGGGTTCCTTAGTCCTCTTTGCCACACAAACAGCTTTGCATCACTGAAATATAGTCATTCTTCACACAACCAAATGCATCAGAATGTGCACTGCTATCAAACCATCAGCTATGATGTGTACATTTAATTCTCTTTACTATATTTGGACATAGAGCAGTTAGTAATCACACAACCTGTCATAATTATGTTTACAAATACACAGATCTGTGTTACCTTTCTGTGTTTCTTGATCATTCATCAGTTATCTAACATATGCAGTATGTAAGCCATTGTATATCATTGCCCATATCATGTGAGACAATATTAACTGGGAATAATATGATATGCAGTTGTCAACAAAGGAAGCCCATGTTGGATGGCACAAACACACATACACTGTTATTTTGGGGGCAACACAGCTGAGTTACTGTTATGGCAGGAGTAAGGGTACATTCCTCTTTTGTGGGGGAACAAAGCTCAGTTACTGTTATGATACAAACAAGTTTAAAGTCTGAAATTGCGATGTTTATCATCATTTTCTAATGTCTGTCTTAATGATTTAACAGCACAGAGGTATGGTGCTAAACTGAGGTCATGCAGGGAACATCAGAATTCTTCAGAGATATGACTGTGTGAATCTTTCATACCTGAAGCCTACTAATTACTAATGGACAAATATAAGTAAAATAACTGTCTAGTGTCACATTTTAAGGTACTTTCTGTACACATCCACCACTATTTACTTGTTTACTCTACCAGGTTAGGAAATGCAAATATATGCCATAATATTATTAAAGAATACAGTCTAGGTTCAGGACTTACCTTGCAAATGCAGCAGTTGACACACCTTTAGTTCAGGGTTGACTCTGTCTGATGCAAGCAGTATTCAGCCAATACATGGGGAGGTAAAGGTTGTGTGAGTTGCCTGGCATCAATTTTACTATATGTATGTGAGTAGGAGAAAGGTATTAGTTCCCTAGGTGGTCAATGAATGGGATATGTGCTGTCTCTTAGACAAAGCCAGGGCATACTGGGCACACCTACATCTGCTTACAGGGACATCATCAGGGGGTTCCTCCTTTGATTCCTCCTCTGACTGTGGATGTGGTGACCTAGGCGATGGTGGATGGATGTGTGTCACTTCCCCTTGCTGATCCTGCTATAGCTGTTTCTGCAGGATCAGATTATAGAGCATAGCACATACTATGAATATCTGTGTACATGTGAGTGGATTATACTGCAGAGTTCCATTGGATATATCTAGGCACCTGAACCGTGACATCAGAAGCCCAGATACATGCTCTATGATATTTCTAGTTTAAGTGTGTGCCTTATTATGGCATTCTTCAGTGGGTGGGTGTGCACTTCTAATAGGGGTCATCAGCCATGGTTCCAGGGCATAGCCAGCATCCCCCAGTAAATGACCCTGTGGGATGCCCCCCATAGCAAACATCTGGTACAGCTGTGATGTGTGCCAGACATGAGAGTCATTATAACTGCCAGGTGTGCCAGCAGACACATTCAAGATAATTCCCTGGTCATTACACATGACTTGGCATTCATGGAGTGGTATCCCTTGTGGTTAATGTAGACTTTACCCTGCTCACTAGGTTGTACCTTAATGTGTACATGAGAGCAATCTATGACACTCAGTACTTCAGGGTAGTGTGTAAAAAGGTAAAACAGTTTCATATTGCTGGCCCTCTCTTCAGAAGTACAGGGGAAAAATGCCTGTGACACACCTGTCTTGTCCACAGTTGGTCTTTGAAAGGTACCAGTAGCTGATATTCCTAGGACTACTCATACCTTAGTTTATACTGGGATGGGTTCCCCTCGGTTAGCTCTGGCTCTCAGTTGAGGGCAGCAGAGCTCACTGACTTCTTGTAATATGTCCCTGTCAACCCTATAGCACTCTACATTCTCCACCTCAAGTAGCACCTGGAAAGTTACCTGGGCCTGAACACTCTTCTCCTTCTTGGCCTAGGTCTATTGTCAGCACCCTTGGCCTAGGTTTATTGTCAGCACCACAAGCAGCACTGACTTCAGCTTCTAGCACATACAAATGTAGAATAACTGCAGCAGCCCCCAGCATTATCTCAGTTTAAATTTCTTTGTCTGTACTCTAATGGTATTGAAGGATAAAGGAAAAAACAAGATGGAGGCTTATGAATGCTTTACACATTGTTGAATAGCTCCACCATGTTGGATTGGTTGATTAACATGCAATTCACTTGCTTATGCTATAACTAGTATGTATAAAACATATCTGTTACTTGATCATTAGTGCACTATGGGCAAGTATGCGCACCTCCCCTGTACCTCTGCACACCTTCGCATAAATACGGTAAGCATAGGCAAAATTAAATCTTCCTTTCTTATGATATCGTGTAAACATGGACCATAAAAAGTGAAGGAAAGGTTGCACACCTTGTAGTCAAACCTAGAACCATCTATATTCCAGCCACAGCATGTACATGTGTTGCCACAGGAATAGTTACATAATAACACAGAGGAACCTGCTATTCATTCCTTTGTTTCTCATGGTTGCACAAGTGCCATATCATGCAAACAATGACAAAGTAAAAATAAAAGGTAGACTAGACAGAGACCACCCATTTTAAGAAAGAAATGAGGATGACACAGAACTTGGGAATTGTGCAGTACTTACAGGCACTTTCACTCTTCACAGTCCTACATGCTCACCTCTGCAACTGTAACCTGACTTTCACCGGGGTCAGCATTCACTGTTGCATGCATTCAACAACGACACTGTAGAAGTGCATACATGAAGTGAACAGCCCCATCGGTTACTCTCTTTTGAGATTCAACAGTTCTAATGAGTTTTAGTCTCATTTACATCTTCAACTTGCTGACAGCCCAGAATCTACATGGTTAGTAACATTGTAGGCAGGGAGCTGCAAGGCAGCCTAATGCTGTAACACAGGAATACTGTAATCCATCAGCTACATCCTGCAGATGAAGTAACCATGTATTTAGGGACACTGCACAGGAGCCCAATGCTATAATAGAGGAATACTGTAATCCATCAGCTACATCCTGCATGTGTAGTAACTGTGCATTTAGGGAAACTGGACAGGAGCGCAATGCTGTAATAGAGGAATACTGTAATCCATCAGTTACATCCTGCAAATGTAGAAACTGTGTATTTAGGGAAACTGCATGGGAGCCCGTGTAGTAACAGAGGAATACTGTAATCCATCAGCTACATCCTGCATAAGTAGTAATTGTGTATTTAGGGAAACTGCATGGGAATCCAGTGCTGTAACAGAGAAATACTGTAATCCATCAGCTACATTCTGCATATGAAGTAACTCTGTATGTAGGGCAAATGCACAGGAGCCCAATGCTGTAAAAGAGGAATACTGTAATCCATCAGCTACATCCTGCACATGAAGTAACTGTGTATTTAAGGAAACTGCATGAGAGCCCAATGTTCTAAGAGAGTAATACTGTAACCCATCAGCTATATCCTATATATGTAGTAACTGTGTATTTATGAAAACTGCATGGGAACCTATGTTGTAACAGAGGAATACTGTAATCCATCAGATACATCCTGCATATGTAGTAACTTTGTATTTAGGAAAATTACACAGGAGCAAATACTGTAATACAGGAATACTGTAATTAATCAGTTACAGTCTGAATATGTAGTAACTATGTATTTAGGGAAACTGCACAGGACTCCAATGCTGTAATAGAAGAATACTGTAATCCATCCATTACGTCCTGCATATGTAGTAACTGTGTTTTTAGGGAAACTGCTTAGGAGACATGTTATAACAGAGAAATACTGTAATCCATCAGCTACATCCTGAGTATGTAGTAAATGTGTATTCAGAAAAATTGCACAAGAGCCCAATGCAGTTGTTGTTTGTCTTTCGGCTTTTACCAGTTAGGGGTCACCACAGCGGAACTCTGGTCTGCTAATGATTGGCAGTAGGTTTTTATGATGCCGAATTGCCAGCTCGATGCCCAACCTTCAACAAAGGCACAAGAGCCCAATGCAGTAATAGAATAATACTGTAATCCATCAGTTACATCCTGTATATGTAGACACTGTGTATTTAGGGAAACTGGATGGGAGCCCAATGTTGTAACAGAGTAATACTTTAATCCATCAGCTATAACCTGTATATGTAGAAACTATGTATTTATGGAAACTCATGGGAGCCCATGTTGTAACAGAGGAATAATCCATCAGCAACAGCCTGCAAATGGAGTAAATGTGAATTTAGGGAAACTGCACAGGAGCCCAATGCTGTAATAGAGGAATACTGAAATTAATCAGTTACAGCCTGCATATGTAGTAACCGTGTATTTATGGAAACTGCAAAGGGCCCCAATGCTGTAATAGAGGAATACTGTAATTAATCAGCTACAGTCTGCGTATATACTAACTGTGTATTTAGGGAAACTACACAGGACCCCAATGCTGTAATAGAAGAATAATGTAATCCATCAGTTACATCCTGCATATGTAGTAACTGTGATTTTAGAGAAAGAGCATGGGAGCCCAGGTTGTAACAGAGGAATACTGTAATCCATCAGCTACATTCTGCATATGTAGTAGCAGTGTATTCAAGGAAACTGCACAGGAGCCCATTGCTGTAGCAGAGGAATACTGTAATCCATCAGCTATATCCTGTATATATATTAACTGTGTATTTATGGAAACTGCACGGCAGCCTATGTCATAATAGAGGAATACTGTAATCCATCAGCTGCATCCTGCATATGTAGTAGCTGTGTATTTCGGAAAACAGCACAATAGCCAAATGCTGTAATAGATGAATACTGTAATTAATCAGTTACAGCCTGCAAATGTAGTAACTGTGTATTTAGGGAAACTGCACAGGACCCCAATGCTGTAATAGAAGAATACTGTAATCCATCAGCTACATCCTGCATATGTAGCAACTGTGTATTTATCTGCATGGGAGCCCAGTGCTGTAACAGGGGAATACTGTAATCCCTCAGCTAAATCCTGCATATCTACTAACTGTATATTTAAGGAAACTGCACGGGAGCCCATTGCTGTAATAGAGGAATAATGTAATCCATCAGCTACATCGTACAAATGTAGTAACTGTGTAGTTAAGGAAACTGGGTGGGAGCACAATGCTGTAAAAGAGGAATACTGTAATCCATCAGCTACATTCTACATATATAGTAACTGTATATTTAGGGAAACTGCACAAGAGCCCAATGTAACAGAAATACTGTAATCCATCATCTACATCCTGCATATGTAGAAACTGTTTATTTAGGGAAACAAATCGGGAGCCCAATGTTGTAAAATATGAACACTGTAATCCATCAGCTACATCCAGCATATGTAGTAACAGTGTATTCAAAGAAACTGCACTGGAGCCCTTTGCTGAAACAGAGGAATACTGTAATCCATCAGCTAAATCCTGCAAATGTAGGAACTGTGTTTTTAGGGAAACTGCATGGGAGCCCAATGTTGTAACAGAGTAATACTGTAATCCATCAGCTATAACATGTATATGTAGTAACTGTGTATTTTTGGAAACTGTACGCGAGCCCATGGTGTAACAGAGGAATACTATAATCCATCAGCTACATCCTGCATACGTAGTAAGTGTGTATTTAGGAAAACTGCACAGGAGCCAAATACTGTAATAGAGGAATACTATAATTAATCATTTACAGCCTGAACAGGTAGTAACTGTGTATTTAGGGAAATTGCACAGGACCTTAATGCTGTAATAGAAGAATACTGTAATCCATCCGTTACATCTGGCATATGTAGTTACTGTGTTTTAAGGGAAACTGCACAGGATCCCATGTTGTAACAGAGAAATACTGTAATCCATCAGCTACATCCTGCATATGTAGAATCTGTGTATTCAGGGAAATTGCACAAGAGCCCAATGAGTAATAGAAGAATACTGTAATCCATCAATTACATCCTGCATATGTAGAAACTGTGTATTTAGGGAAACAGCATGGGAGCCCACGATGTAACAAAGGAATACTGTAATCCATCAGCTACATCCTGCTTATGTAGTAACAGTGTATTTATGAAAATTGCATGGGAGGCCATGTTGTAACAGAGGAATACTGTAATCCATCAGCTACATCCTGCATATGTAGTAACTGTGTTTTTAGAGAAATGGCACGGGAGCCCATGTTGTAACAGAGTAATACTGTAATCCATCAGCTACATCCTCCATATGTAGTAACTGTGTATTTAGGGAAACTGCAAGGAAGCACAGTGCTGTAACAAAGGAATACTGTAATCCATCAACTACATCCTGCATATCTAGTAACTGTGCATTTAGGGAAACTGTACAGGAGCCCAATGCTATAACAGATGAATACTGTAATCCATCAGCTACATCCTGTATATGTAGTAACAGTGTATTCAGGGAAACTGCATGGGAACCCATGGTGTAACAGAGGAATACTATAATCCATCAGCTACATCCTGCATATGTAGTAAGTGTGTATTTAGGAAAACTGCACAGGAGCCAAATACTGTAATAGAGAAATACTATAATTAATCATTTGCAGCCTGAATAGGTAGTAACTGTGTATTTAGGGAAATTGCACAGGACCTTAATGCTGTAATAGAAGAATACTGTAATCCATCCGTTACATCTGGCATATGTAGTAACTGTGTTTTAAGGGAAACTGCACAGGATCCCATGTTGTAACAGACTGTAATCCATCAGCTACATCCTGTGTATGTAGTATCTGTGTATTCAGGGAAATTGCACAAGAGCCCAATGCAGTAATAGAAGAATACTGTAATCCATCAGTTACATCCTGCATATGTAGAAACTGTGTATTTAGGGAAACAGCATGGGAGCCCATGTTGTAACAAAGGAATACTGTAATCCATCAGCTACATCCTGCTTATGTAGTAACAGTGTATTTATGGAAAGTGCATGGGAGGCCATGTTGTAACAGAGGAATACTGTAATCCAGCAGCTACATCCTGCATATGTAGTAACTGTGCTTTTAGAGAAATGGCACGGGAGCCCATGTTGTAACAGAGTAATACTGTAATCCATCAGCTACATCCTCCGTATGTAGTAACTGTGTATTTAGAGAAACTGCAAGGAAGCCCAGTGCTGTAACAAAGGAATACTGTAATACATCAGCTACATCCTGCATATCTAGTAACTGTGCATTTAGGGAAACTGCACAGGAGCCCAATGCTATAACAGATGAATACTGTAATCCATCAGCTACATCCTGTATATGTAGTAACAGTGTATTCAGGGAAACTGCATGGGAACCTATTGCTGTAACAGAGGAATACTGTAATCCATTAGCTACATCCTGCATGTGTAGTAATTATGTATTTAGGGAAACTGCATGAGAGCCCAATGTTGTAACAGAGTAATACTGTAATCCATCAGCTATATCATATATATGTAGCAACTGTGTATTTATGGAAACTGCACAGGAGCCCATGTTATAACAGAGGAATACTGTAATCAATCAGCTATATCCTGCATAAGTAGTAGCTGTGTTCTTAGGGAAACTGCATGGGAGCCCAGTGCTGTAGCAGAGGAATACTGTAATCCATCACATACATCCTGCATATGTAGTAATTGTGTATTCAAGGAAAATGCACAAGAGCCCAATGCAGTAATAGAAGAATACTGTACTCCATCAATTACATCCTGAATATGTACAAACTGTGTATTTAGGAAAACTGCATGTGAGCCCAGTGCTGTAACAGAGGAATACTGTAATTCATCATCTACATCCTGCATATGTAGTAACTGTTTATTCAGGGAATTTGCACAGGAGCCCAATGCAGTAATAGAAGAATACTGTAATCCATCAGTTACATCCTGCATATGTAGAAACTGTGTATTTAGTGAATCAGCACGGGATCCCATGTTGTAAGAGAGGAATACTGTAATCCATCCGCTACATCATACAAATGTAGTAACTGTGTCGTTAAGGAAACTGGGTAGGAACACAGTGCTGTAACAGAGGAATACTGTAATCCATCAGCTACATTCTGCATATGTAGTAACTATGTATTTAGCAAAACTGCACAGGAGCCCGATGTTGTAACAGGGAAATACTGTAATCCATCACCTACATCCTGCATATGTAGTAACTGTTTATTTAGGGAAACTAATCAGGAGCCCAATGTTGTAACATACGAACACTATAATCCATCAGCTACATCCTTCATATGTAATAACAGTGTATTTAGGGAAACTGCACTGGAGCCCATTCTTGTAAAAGAGGAATAATGTAATCCATCAGCTAAATCCTGCATATGTAGCAATCGTGTATTTATGGAAATTGCATAGGATCCCAATGTTGTAACAGGGTAATACTGTAATCCATCAGCTGTAACCTGTATATGTAGTAACTGTGTGTTTATGGAAACTGCACAGGAGCCCATGTTTAAAAGATGAATACTGTAATCCATCAGCTACATCCTGCATATCTATTAACTGTGTATTTAGGAAAACTGCACAGGAGCCAAATACTGTAGTAGAGGAATACTGTAATTAATCAATTACAGCCTGCATATGTAGTAACTGTGTACTTAGGGAAAATGCACAGGACCCCAATACTGTAATAGCCGAATACTGTAATTAATCAGTAACAATCTGCATATATATAGTACCTGTGCATTTAGAGTAACTGCACAGGACTCCAATATTGTAATATAAGAATACTGTAATCCATCGGTCACATCCTGCATATGTAGTAACTGTGTATTTAGGGAAACTGCAGAGGAGCCCAATGCTATAACAGAGGAATACTGCAATCCTTCAGTTACATCCTGCATATGTAGTAACTGTGTATTTAGGGAAACTGCATGGGAGCCCAATGCTGCAACAGAGGAATAGTGTAATCCATTAGCTACATCCAGCATATGTAGTAAATGTTTATTTAGGGAAACTGCACAGGAGCCCGATGTTGTAACAGGGGAATACTGTAATCCATCAGCTACATACTGCATATGTAGTATCTGTGTATTTAGGGAAACAGCACGGGACCCCAATGTTGTAACACTGGAATATGGTTTACCTTCATAAGAGTGTTATTCACTTGGGAGAATCCACTATGTGTGAATTGTCCAAATGTGCAACGACTGAATGCACATTGCCATTTGCTCATTGCAGATTCGACATTGTGCGTGCAGAGTGCACTATAGCAGGGATCTGGAAATGAACCCTTACCCCACTGCAGTATGATCTCAGAGTTAGTATATTAAAGTAAGAGGATTTGTGGGGAGTGCAGTCTCCCATATGCGGGGGTGCAGGGCAGCTTGCCTCACTGCATTACAAAGTGTCTTCGACATTGTAGTTCAAAAATCAGCAAAGCTGCTGTTTGATTTGCTGATTTTCGAACTACGGAGACTTTCACAGTTTAAAATAGTGCTTTGGGTTTGCACAAAAGCGCAATCGATATTGTCATTTCTGAAAATATGAAGGTAAATAATTAATCCATTAGCTACATCCTGCATTTGCAGTAACTGTGTATTTAGAGAAACTGTACTGAAGCCCAGTGCTGTAACAAAGGAATACTGTAATCCATCAGCTACATACTGCATATGTAGCAACTGTGTGTTTAGGGAAACTGCACAGGAGCCCAATGCTGTAACAGAGCAACATTGTAATCCATCAGCTACATCCTCCAAATGTAGTAACTGTGTATTTAGGGAAACTGCATGGGAGCCTAGTCCTGTAACAGAGGAATACTGTTATCCATCAGCTACATCCTGCATATGTAGTAACTGTGTATTTAGAAAAACTGCACAGGAGCTCAGTGCTATAATTGAGAAATACTGTAATCCATGAGCTACATCCTGCATATGTAGTAACTGTGCATTTAGGGTAACTGCATGGGAGCCCAGCGCTGTAACAAAGGAATACAGTAATCCATCAGCAAAATCCTGCATATGCTGTAACTCTGTATTTAGGGAAACTGCACAGGAGCCCATTGCTGTAACAGAGGAATACTGCAATCCATCAGTCACATCCTGCATATGTAGTAACTTTGTATTTAGGGAAACTGCATGGGAGCAGAGTGCTGTAACAGAGAAATACTGTAATCCATCAGCTAAATCCTGCATATGTAGAAACTGTGTATTTCTAGAAACTGCGCATGAGCCCATTTTGTAACAGAGGAATACTGGTAATCCATCAGCTACATTCTGCATATGTAATAACTGTTTATATAGGGAAACTGTACAGGACCCCAAAGCACAATTACTTGATATGCAGGATGTAGTAACTGTGCATTTGGGTCCTGTTCAGTTTCCCTAAATGCACAGTTACTACATATGTGGGATGTAGTAACTGTGTAGTAACTGTGTAGTAGTAATGGTGCATGCAGTACCTGTGTAGTAATGGTGTAGTAACAGATACTACATCCTGCATGTGTAGTGACTATGCATTTACTGTACAGTTACTACATATGCAGTTACTACATACACAGTTACTACATAGTTTCTATCCCACTACTACACAGTTACTACACAGTTGCTACACAGTTACTACAGCCACAGTTATTACTACACAGTTACTGCATAGTTACTGCACATTTATTGCACAGTTACTACACAGTTACACAATGCTATAATAGAAGAATACTGCATCACATCAGTTACATCCAGCATATGTAGAAACTGTGTATTTAGGGAAACTGCACGGGAGCCCATGTTGCAACAGAAGAATGTTGTAATCCATCAGCTACATCCTGCATTTGTTGCAACTGTGTATTTAGGAAAACTGCACAGGAGTCCAATTCTGAATTAGCGGAATACTATAATCCATCAGATGCATCCTCCATATGTAGAAACTGTGTATTTATGGAAACTGTATGGAAGCCCAATGCTGAAACTGAGGAATACTGTAATCCATTAGCAGCATCCTGCATATGTAGAAACTGTGTATTTTGCTCAACTGAACAGGAGCCCAATGTTGTAAAATAGGAATACTGTAATCCAGCAGCTGCATCCTGCATATGTTTTGAGTATTTAGCAAAACTGCATGGTAGGCCAATGCTGTAAAAGAGGAATACTGAGATCCAAAAAACGGCAATCTTGAAGTCCGTGAACACACTTTTATTATTAAAACTCTTAAGCGCTTTTCGTACGTACTATGTACGAACTTCTTCGGAGAATCCATTAGTGCAAAACACACCCTTAATATAACTTTATATCACACCCTGACTTTCCTAGGTATAAGTTTGAATATCTAAAAATTTTTGAGACTATTGAAGCTTTTCTAGTGAAAGCTAGAGCTATCAAAATAAAAAAATCCAAAGTGACTGTTTACAATATGATGAAGGAACAGCTTACCCAGCTCATCCACCAGCTCAGCAGTGGAATAAATCAAAAACAAATGGTTTACCTAGGATGGGTGGTCTATCAACATCTCAGACTTTACCTGGTAACACTGGTATTAACAATAACAGTGCGAATGGAAACATTGATGTACAACCCAGGGTCCTATCGGCTGATTCTGACCAACCCACCCCTTCTACATCTTCTACAAGTAGTATTTCAGATAAAGAAGATGGATTACGAAGAAGTGAGCGTATACAAAATCAAAATAAGAACACTGGAGGTTCAAATCCTGTTTCATACAACAGTGGTCAACCTATTAATAATCGAAATAATCCTAAGCAGTCAAATTTTCAGAGGGGAAGGGGTCAGAACAGATGGAATTAGAGGAAGAGAATGAACAAATGGAAATAGTAGGAAATGACTTTCCATCTAATTTTCACCTTATTAAGAATACACAAGGAGACTTTTCCATCTATAATTATTCTTCTATGCCTGTTCCCCCCCGAGCTAGCGGACTTACTAGCTAAAGGTCTTACGTTTGTCCCCCTAAATAATTTGAATGTTGCAAACTGTATTATTGATTTGAAATTATACGTTCGTAAATTGAATTTAGCGATGGTTCTGGGGAATACTTTACTTGATGGCAACAATGAGCACAGAATTCCCAGTACTTTTAATCCACCCCTTCATAGTAATTTACTATTATATGAAAAACTATGTGAATTGGATCTTAGGAACTTCCACTATATAAATAAACACAAAAGGAAGAGTAATTTGAATTTTGATGAGTTGGATTGGCTAAATTTCCTACGGAATTTTAAGGTCCGAATAATGAAACCAGACAAGGGTGGGGGATTGGTCTTTATAGACCAGTTTGACTATATCAACAGGATAGAAGTCATGCTATCATCCAATTCTTATGAACAAGTCTCACTAAATGAATATAATCAAGCCTGTAAAAGAGTTAAAGGCTATATTAATGATTTATTTATAGAAGGGAGAATAGATTCAGACCAACTTAATTATTTAACCATACCATCTCCGATTGTACCTATTCTTTTCGGAATACCCAAAATACATAAGAACTTGGTAGATCCTCCCTTCAGACCAATTGTAAGTGGGAAGAATAGTATGACCTATGCTTGTGCTAAAATGGTAGATAAACTTTTGAATAAATATGTTAAACTTGAATCTGCCATTTGTAAAGATTCATGGTCATTCTTAGGTAAGATTAATGAATAGCCCTTTAATGAAAATATTAATTTACTAACTATAGATGTCAAAGACCTCTATACGTCAATTCCACAAGACTTGGGTATAGAATGGGTGACATTAAACCTTCAAAAAATGAATGCCTCAACATCTGAGATTTGGCTTATTGAAGAATTATTAACAATAGTTCTGGCTCACAATTTTATAGTATTTAATGATAAGTTTTACCATCAAAAGAAAGGGGTAGCCATGGGCTCCCCTTGTGGTTCGAGCTTTGCAAATCTGGTCATGAGTTTCTGGGAAAAGGAATATGTTTTGGTTGAAACTGAATTTACCTCTAAAATAAAGTTTTATACGAGGTATTTGGATGATATTTTCATCCTATTGGAAGGATCCGCTCAACAAGCGGTACAATTGGTTGATTATTTCAACTCAACTACTAATTTTTTAGAATTTACATTTAACTTTAGTGTTAAAGAAATAGCCTATCTTGATGTCTATCTCATCAAGAATTTACCACTGGGTAGGTTTGAATCTAGAATATTTAGAAAAGTTTCATATTCTAATACTTTCCTACATATTACTAGTGCACATCCTACCTATCAAAAGAAATCAGTGGTTAAAAGCCAGGCTGTCAGAGCAGCAAGAATGATTAGTAACACTGAAGATTTCGTAGATGAATGTAAAAATTTAAAGGATATGTTTTTGAATAGAGCTTATCCAAGTAATTTTATAGACAACATTATGGATGAGGTTATAATCAAAAGAAATAATGGATTTTACAAACCAATTTTGCTGAGAGCAGAGTCTAGCATATCTCCTTTGGTTAGTCCCAACCTGGAGAATTTATCTAATATAAATGAGGGAATTGTTAAATTACCCTTTGAATATAGTTTGACCCTTACTTATTGTTCTGATTTTTCTTTATTAAAAAATATTTTTTTATAAAAATTGGGACATTTTGAAGGAAAATAAAGATTTAATAACGAAGTTGGGTTCTAAGCCAAAAATTACAGTAAGACATGATCTAAATTTTAAACAACTTTTAGATGGTATTAATAACAAACCAAATTCGACCACAAGTTATAAGAATATGTCGGATTGTGGCAGTTGTCCTTATTGTAAATATATTACTGTAGGGAACACTGTTAAAATAAATGATTTTGTCTTAAAAAGTAAATTTAAGAATAATTGTAACTCTAAGATGGTTGTGTATGTGGCTATATGCCAGCTATGCCCTTGTTTTTATGTGGGCAAAACCATCCAAAGGCTTAGAGACAATATATGAGCATGTTTACAATATTAAAAAAGGCTCTCTTGAGAATGCTCTTGCCAGACATATTAATGAATTTCCTGGACATAATTTTAAGTTTTGGATTCTGGATCAATTGACATTAAATATTAGAGGTGGTCCTATTGAACTGCAACTTGAACGTTTGGAATTGATATGGCAAATCAGATTGTTTTCTTATTGCCTACCTGGTTTGAATGATATTTGTTCCATTATGCCCATTTTAAAATTACGTAGCTTAACTAGATAATATTAATTATTTCTATAAAATGCTCATAATAAATAATAGACATAATATTTATATTTACTTTATATTAATTGATAAATATTATTATGTCTATTTAAATTGATAGTTAAAACATAAGAAAAGTATTAATAATGAATTCATATATTATTGATTTTTTATTCTTAATATTTCATATTGTTTTTTAAGGAATGTATTTCTTTAATGAATACGTGGTCTAGCATTAGGGAGAGTAAATGAACTAATTGAATGAAGTTTGTTTTTTAGGGAGAATATTATTTTACTTTAATATTATTTTACTTTAATATAATAAAAGTAAGATACTGTGAAAGTTATATATAGAATGAAAGCCCCGTAGGGCTGGAGATGTTGGGTTGTGGATATGAACATACTAACATACTAATATATTAATAAGCTGTATTGTTTAGTAATAATGTTTTATTGTTATATTTTTAAAAAAAGATTTTTTATGTTTGTAGATATTCATTTAATATACTAAAGTTAAATAATACTAAATCTGCCTTTAATTTTTGTATGATGAAAGTTTTAATGATGCTGGTCTTTTAAATGTAGTAATCAGCTTAACATCAGCTGACTTGTAAAAACCTATATTAAGGGTGTGTTTTGCACTAATGGATTCTCCGAAGAAGTTCGTACATAAAATGCGTCTAAAGCGCTTAAGAGTTTTAATAATAAAAGTGTGTTCACGGACTTCAAGATTGCCGTTTTTTGGATTTGCTAGCAGTTTTTTGTTGTTTGGTGCAGTATGTCGAGTCTGAGGAATACTGAAATCCATCAGCTGCATCCTGCATATGTAGTAACTGTGTGTTTAGGGAATCTGCATGGGAGACAATGCTATAACAAAGGAATACTGTAATCCATCAGCAATTTCCTGCATAGGTAGTGACTGTGTCTTTAGGGAAACTGCACAGGAGCCCAATGTTGTAACATAGGAACTCTTAATCCATTAGCTACATCCTGCATTTATAGTAACTGTGTATTTACGGAAACTGTATGGGAGCACAATGCTGTAACAGAGGAACACTGTAATCCAACCACTATATCCTCCATATTCAGGGAAACTGCACGGGAGTCTATTGCTGTAACAGAGACATACTGTAATCCATCAGCTATGTCCTGAATATGAAGTAACTGTGTATTTAGGGGAACTGCATGAGAGCCCAATTTTGTAACAGAGTAATACTGCAATCCATCAGCTATATCCTATATATGTAGTAACTGTGTATTTATGGAAACTGCACGGGAGCCCATGTTGTAACAGAGGAATACTCTAATCCATCAGCTGCATCCGGCATAAGTAGTAACTGTGAATTTAGGGAAATTGAACAGTACCCCAATGCTGTAACAGAAGAATACTGTAATCCATCCATTACATCATACATATGTAGTAACTGTTTTTTTAGGGAAACTGCATGAGAGCCCAGTGCTGTAACAGAGGAATACTGTAATCCATCAGCTATATCCTGCATATCTAGTAACTGTCTATTAAGAAAACTGCATAGGAGCCAAATACTGTAATAGTGGAATACTGCAATTAATCAGTTGCAGCCTGCATATGTAGTAACTGTGTATTTTGGGGAACTGCACAGGAACCCAATACAGAAATAGATGAATACTGTAATTAATCAGTAACAATCTGCATATATAGTAACTGTGTATTTAGGGGAACTGCACAGGAACCCAATACAGAAATAGATGAATATTGTAATTACTCAGTAACAATCTGCATATATAGTAACTGTGAATTTAGGGAAACTGCACAAGAGCCTAATGCAGTAATATAAGAATACTCTAATCCATCAGTTACATCCTGAATATGTACAAACTGTGTATCTAGGGAAACTGCATGGGAGCCCAGTGCTGTAACAGAGGAATACTTTAATCCATCAGCTATGTCCTGCATATGTAGTAACTGTATTTAGGAAAACTGCATAGGAGCCAAATACTGTAATAGTGGAATACTGCAATTAATCAGTTACGGCCTGCATATGTAGTAATTGCGTATTTAGGGAAACAGCAAACAACCCTAATGCTGTAATAGAGGAATACTATAATTAATCAATAACAATCTGCATATATAGTAACTGTGTATTTAGGGAAACTGTACAGGACCACAGTGCTGTAATAGAAGAATACTTTAATCCATCAGCTACATCCTGCATATTTAGTAACTGTGTATTTAGGGAAACTGCATGGGAGCTCAGTGCTGTAAAAGAGGATATCTGTAATCAATCACCTAAATCCTTCCTATCTAGTAACTTTGTAGTCAAGGAAATTGCACAAGAGCCCGAATGCAGTAACAGAAGAATACTGTAATCCATTAGTTGCATCTTGCATATGTACAAACAGTGTATTTAGGAAAACTGCATGGGAGACCATGTTGTAACACAGGAATACTGTAATCCATCACCTACATCCTGCATATCTAGTAATTGTGTATTCAAGGAAAATGCACAAGAGCCTAATGCAGTAATATAAGAATACTCTAATCCATCAGTTACATCCTGAATATGTACAAACTGTGTATCTAGGGAAACTGCATGGGAGCCCAGTGGTGTAACAGAGGAATACTGTAATCCATCATCTACATCCTGCATATGTAGTAACTGAGCATTCAGGGAAATTGCACAGGAGCCTGATGCAGTAATAGAAGAATACTGTAATCCATCAGTTACATCCTGCATATGTAGAAACTGGGTATTTAGGGAAAAAGCAAGGGATCCCATGTTGTAACAGAGGAATACTGGAATCCATCATCTATATCCTGCATATGTAGTAACTGTGCATTTATCTCCATGGGAGCCCAGTACTGTAACAGAAGAATACTGTAATCCATCAGCTACATCCTGCATATCTGGTAACTGTGTATTTAGGGAAACTGCATGGGATTCCAATGCTGTAATAGAGGAACACTGTAAACCTTCAGCTACAGCGTATAAATGTAGTATCTGTGTAGTTAAGGAAACTGGGTGGGAGCACAATGCTGTAACAAAGAAATACTGTAATCCCTCAGCGACATTCTGCATATGTAGTAACTATGTATTTATCGAAACAGCACAGGAGCCTGATGTTGTAACAGGAAAATAATGTAATCCATCACCAACATCCTGCATATATAGCAACTCTTTATTTAGGGAAACTAATCAGGATCCGAATATTGTAACATATGAACACTGTAATCCATCAGCTACATGCTTCATATGTAATAGCAGTGTATTCAAGGAAACTGCATTGGAGCCCATTGCTGTAACAGAGGAATTATGTAATCCATCAGCTAAATCCTGTATATGCAGCAATTGTGTATTTAGGGAAACTGCATAGAATCCCAATGTTGTAACAGAGTAATACTGTAATCTATCAGCTATAACCTGTATATGTAGTAACTGTGTGTTTATGGAAACTGCACAGGTGCCCATGTTGTAACAGAGGAATACTGTAATCCATCAGCTACAT
This sequence comes from Protopterus annectens, assembly GCF_019279795.1. Lineage (NCBI taxonomy): Eukaryota > Metazoa > Chordata > Ceratodontiformes > Protopteridae > Protopterus > Protopterus annectens. Next base: position 902,482,939 of record NC_056726.1, read on the forward strand.
CCTGCATATGTATTAACTGTGCATGTAGGGAAACTGCTCAAAAGCCCAATACTGTAATATAGGAATACTGTAATTAATCAGTAACAATCTGCATATATAGTAACTGTGCATTTAGGGAAACTGCAAAGGACCCCAGTGCTGTAATAGAATAATACTGTAATCCATCAGTTACATCCCGCATATGTAGTAACTGTGTATTTAGGGAAACTGCATAGGAGCCCAGTGCTGTAACAGAGGAATACTTTAATCCATCAGCTATATCCTGCATATGTAGTAACTGTATTTAGGAAACCTGCATAGGAGCCAAATACTGTAATAGTGGAATACTGCAATTAATCAGTTACAGCCTGCATATGTAGTAACTGTTTATTTAGGGGAACAGCAAACAACCCCAATGCTGTAATAGAGGAATACTGTAATTAATCAATAATAATCTGCATATATAGTAACTGTGTATTTAGGGAAACTGCACAGGAACCCGGTGCTGTAATAGAAGAATACTTTAATCCATCAGCTACATCCTGCATATCTAGTAAGTGTGTATTTAGGAAAACTGCACATGACCCCAGTGCTGTAATAGTAGAATACTGTAATCCATCAGTTACATCCTGCATATGAAGTAACTGTGTATTTAGGGAAACTGCACAGGACCCCAATACTGTAATAGATGAATACCATAATTAATCAGTAACAATCTGCATATATAGTAACTGTGTATTTAGGGAAACTGCACAGGAGCCCAATGATGTAACAGAGGAATACTGTAATCCATAAGCTACATACTGCAAATGTAGTAACAGTGTATTTAGGGAAACTGCATGGGAGCCCAATGCTATAACAGAGGAATACTGTAATCCGTCAGCTACATCCTTTATATGTAGTAACTCTGTATTTAGAAAAACTGCATGAGAGCCCAATGTTGTAGCAGAGTAGTACTGTAATCCATCAGCTGTATCTTATATCTGTAGTAACTGTATTTAAGGAAGCTGCATGGGAGCCAAATGCTGTAATAGAAAAATACTGTAATTAATCAGTTACATCCTGCATATGTAGTAACTGTGTTTTTAGGGAAACTGCATGGGAGCCCATGTTGTAACAGAGAAATACTGTAATCCATCCGCTACATCCTGCATATTCAGTAACTGTGTATTTAGGGAAACTGCATGGGAGCTCAGTGCTGTAAAAGAGGATATCTGTAATCCATCACCTAAATCCTTCCTATCTAGTAACTTTGTAGTCAAGGAAATTGAACAAGAGCCCGAATGCAGTAATAGAAGAATACTGTAATCCATTAGTTGCATCCTGCATACATACAAACAGTGCATTTAGGAAAACTGCATGTGAGACCATGTTGTAACACAGGAATACTGTAATCCATCAGCTACATCCTGCATATGTAGTAAACTGTGTATTTAGGGAAACTGCATGGGAGCCCAGTGCTGTAACAGAGAAATACTGTAATCCAGCAGCTACATCCTGCATATGTAGTAACTGTGTATTTAGGGAAATAGCACAGGAGCCCAATTCTGTAATAGAGGAATACTGTAATCCATCAGTTACATCCTGCATATGTAGTAACTGTGTATTTTGGGAAACTGCATGGGAGCCCAATGCTGCAACAGAGAAATATTGTAATCCATTAGCTACATCCTGCATATGTAGTAAATGTGTATTTGGGGAAACTGCACAGGAGCCCAATGTTGTAACAGGGGAAATACAGTAATCTAACAGCTACATCCTGCATATGTAGTATCTGTGTATTTAGGGAAACAGCTAGGGAGCCCAATGTTGTAACATAGGAATATGGTTTACCTTCATAAGAGTGTTATGCACTTGGGAGAATCCTGTATGTGCAAAAGAAGGTTTCCAAATTGGCACTACCTCGACAAAAATTGTCTAAATGTGCAATGAGCAAATGTACATTGCCATTCGCTCATTGCAGATTCAACAATGTGGGTGCGAAGTGCACTATATCGGGGAACGGGAAATGAACCCTTACCCCACTGTAGTGTGACCTCAGAGTTAGTATATTAAAGTAAAGGGATGTGGGGGGAGCAGTTACCCTCATGGAGGGTGCAGGGCAGCTTTTCCCCCTGCATTACAATGTGTCTTCGACATTGTAGTTCAAAAATCAGCCAAGCTACTGTTCGATTTGTTGATTTTTGAACTACAAAGACTTTCACAGTTTAAAATACGTGCTTTGGGTTTACACAAAAGCACGATTGATACTGTCATTTCTGACAATATGAAGGTAAACCTAGGAATACTTAATCCATTAGCTACATCCTGCATTTGTAGTAACTCTGTATTTAGGGAAACTCTTCAGAAGCCCAATGCTGTAACAGGGGAATACTGTAATCCATCAGCTTCATCCTGCATATGTAGCAAATGTGTATTTAGGGAAACAGCACAGGAGCCCAATGCTGTAACAGAGGAACACTGTAATCCATCAGGTACATCCTCCAAATGTAGTAACTGTGTATTTAGGGAAACTGCATGGGAGCCTAGACCTGTAACAGAGGAATACTGTAATCCATCAGCTACATCCTGCATATGTAGTAACTGTGTATTTAGGGAAACTGCACAGGAGCCCAGTGCTGTAATTGAGGAATAATGTAATCCATGAGCTACATCCGGCATAAGTAGTCACTGTGTACTTAGGGAAAATGCACAGGAGCCCAATGTTGTAATAGTAAATCAGTTACATCCTGCATATGTACAAGCTGTGTATTTAGAGAAAATGCACAGGAGCCCATGTTGTAATAGAAGAATACTGTAGTAAATCGGTTACATCCTGCATATGTACAAATGTGTATTTAGAGAAAATGCACAGGAGCCCATGTTGTAACAGAGGAATACTGTAGTACATCAGCTTCATGCTGCATATGTAGTAACTGTGCATTTAGGGTAACTGCATGGGAGCCAGTTAAGTAACAGAGGAATACTTTAATCCATCAGCAACATCCTGCATATGAAGTAACTGTGTATTTAAAGAAACTGCACAGGAGCCTTGTGCTGTCATAGAGGAATACTGTAATCGATCAGTTGCATCCTGAATATGTAGTAACTGTTTATTTAGGGAAACTGCATGGGAGCCCAATGCTGTAACAGAGGAATACTGTAATCCATAAGCTAAATCCTACATATGTAGAAACTGTGTATTTCTAAAAATTGCACACAAGCCCATTTTGTAATGGAGATATATTGAAATTCATCACCTATATCCTGCATATGTAGTACCTGTTTATTTAGGGAAACTGTACAGGACCCCAGTGCACAATTATGTCATATGCAGGATATAGTAACTGTATATTAGGGCCCTGTACATTTTTCCTAAATACACAGTTACTACATATGTGGGATGTAGTAACTGTGGAGTAACTGTGTAGCAACTGTGCAGTAGTAATGGTGCATGCAGTACCTGTGTAGTAACTGTGTTGTAACAGTTACTACATCCTGCATATGTAGTGACTATGTATTTAGGGAAAATGTACAGTTTCTACATATGTAGTTACTACAACACAGTTACTACACAGTTACTACTCCATTACTGCACAGTTGCTACATAGTTACCACATACACCGTTATTACTACACAGTTACTGCATAGTAATTGCACAGTTACTACACAGTTACACAATGCTGTAACAGAAGAATATTGTATCACACCAGTTATACCCTGCATATGTTGAAACTGTGTATTAGGGAAACTGCATGGGGGCCAATGTTGCAATAGAGGAATGCTGTAATCCATCAGCTATATCCTGCATATGTAATAACTATGTGTTTAGGGAAACTGCATGGAAGCCCAGTGCTGTAACAGAAAACTACTGTAATCCATCAGGTACATCCTGCATATGTTGCAACTGTGTATTTAAGGAAACTGCATAGGAGTCCAATTCTGTAATAGAGGAATACTTTAATCCATCAGTTATATCCTGCATATGTAGAAACTCTGTATTTATGGAAACTGCATGGAAGCCCAATGCTGAAACTGAGGAATACTGTAATCTATTAGCAGCATCCTGCATATGTACAAACTGTGTATTTGGCTAAACTGAGCAGGAGCCTAATGTTGTAAAACAGGAATACTGTAATCCAGCAGCTGCATCCTGCATATGTTTTGAGTATTTAGCGAAACTGCATGGTAGCCCAAGGCTGTAAAAGAGGAATACTGTAATCCATCAGCTGCTTCCTGCATATATAGCATCTGTGTATAAGGCAAACTGCATGGAAGTCCAATGTTGTATAAGGGGAATACTGTACCCAATCAGCTACAACCTGCATAAGTAGTAACAGTGTATTTAGGGAAACTGCATGGGAGCCCAAAAGTGTAACAAAGAAATACTGTAATCCATCTGCTACATACTGCATATCTATTAACTTTTTTTAGGGAAACTGTACAGGAGCGCAATGCTGTAATAGAGGAATACTGTAATCCATCAGTTATATCCTGCAAATGTAGAAACTGTGTATTTAGGGAAACTGCATGGGAGCCCATGTTGTGACATAAGAATACTGTAATCCATCCAGCTACATCCTGCATACGTAGTATCTGTATATTTAGGGAAACAGCATAGGAGCATAGTGCGGTAACAGAGGAATAATGTAATGCTGCAGCTACATCCTGCATATGTAGTAACTGTGTATTTAGGGTAACTGCAATGGAGCCTAGTGCTGTAACAGAGGAATACAGTAATCCATCAGCTACATCCTGCATGTGTAGTACCTCTGTATGTAGGGCAACTTCACAGGAGCCCAATGCTGTAACAGAAGAATACTGTAAACCATAAGCTACATCCTGAATATGTAGTAACAGTGTGTTCATGGAAACTGCACAGGAGCACATTGCTATAACAGAGCAATACTGTAACCCATCAGCTACATCCTACATATCTAGTAACTGTGTATTTAAGGAAACTGCATGAGACCCCTATGTTATAACAGAGTAATACTGTAATACATCCGCTATATCCTATAGATATATAGATATATATATATATATATATATATATATTTATAGTAACTGTGTATTTATGGAAACTGCATGGGAGCCGTTGTTGGAAAAGAGGAATAATGTAATCCATCAGCTACATCCTGCATATGTAGTAACTGTGTATTTAGGAAAACTGCACAGCAGCCAAATACTGTAATAGAGGAATAGTGTAATTAATCAGTTACAGCCAGAATATGTAGTAACTGTGTAACTACATCCTGCGTATGTAGTAACTGTGTATTCAGGGAAATTGTACAAGAGCCCAGTGCAGTAATAGAAGAATACTGCAATCCATCAGTTACATCCTACATATGTAGAAACTATGTATTTAGGGAAACAGCACGGGAGCCTATGTTATAACAGAGGAATACTGTAATCCATCAGCTACATCCTGCATATGTAGTAAATGTGTATTCAGGGAAACTGCACTGGAGCCAAATTCTGTAAGAGAGGAATACTTTAATCCATCAGCTATAACCTGTATATGTAGTAACTTTGTATTTATGGAAACTGCACGGGAGCCCGTGTTGTAATAGAGGAATAGTGTAAACCATCAGCTACATACTGCATATGTAGTAACTGTGTATTTGGGGAAACTGCACAGGAGCCCAATGCTGTAACAGAGGAATACTGTAATTAATCAGTTACACCCTGCATATATAGTAACTGTGTATTTATGGAAATTGCGCAGGACCACAATGCTGTAATAGAGTAATACTGTAATTAATCAGTTACATTCTGCATATATATTAACTGAGTATTTAGGGAAACTGCATGGGACGCCAGTGCTGTAACAGAGGAATACTGTAATCAATCAGCTACATCCTGCATATCCAGTAACTGTGTATTTAAGCAAACTGCAAAGGAGTCCAATGCTATAACACAGGAGTACTGTAATCCATCAGCTACATCCTGCATATGTAGCAACAGTGTATTCAGGGAAACTGCACGGGAACCCATTGCTGTAACAGAGGAATACTGCAATCCAACAGTACATCCTATATATGTAGTAACTGTGTATTTAGGAAAACTGCATGAGATTCCAATGTTTTAACAGTGTAATACTGTATTCCATCTGCTATATCCTATATATGTAGTAACTGTGTATTTATGGAAACTGCATGGGAGGCTATATTGTAAAAGAGGAATAATGTAATCCATCAGCTACATCCTGCATATGTAGTAACTGTGTATTTAGGAAAACTGCACAAAAGCCAAATGCTCTAATAGAGGAATACTGTAATTAATCAATTACAGCCTGCATATGTAGTAACTGTGTATTTAGGGAAAATGCACAGGATCCCAATGCTGTAATAGAAGAATACTTTAATCCATCCATTACATCCTGCATATGTAGTAACTGTGTTTTTAGGGAAATTGCACAAGAGCCCAGTGCAGTAATAGAAGAATACTGTAATCCATCACCTACATCCTGCTTATGTAGTAACTCTGTATTCAGGAACCAAACAAAGTACTAAAACGAAAACAAACATGTTTTCTAAATTCTGACATTCTTTTAGAAAGTCACAAAAGTCTGTGATCATTCTTGCTGCTCTCACCATTTGACCCTTTACCACAGCCTTCTTGTGATGAAAAGGATGACAACTGTCATAGTGCAAGAAGGCATTAGAGTAAGTAGGTTTTCTAAAGATTTTACTCTTGTATTTAAGGTTTGAGCCATCTTTATGTAAAAGAATGTCCAAGAAGTTAATACTGTTCTTGTCCACTTGGTAGGTGAAATCTAAGAAGTTAGTCAACTATTATTACATATATTATATATATATTTTTTCAAAATTACTTTTCTAAAAAGTTTTAAAAAGCTGTTTAGTGTTATGATGGTACCATCGTGTGACAGGTTCTGTGTCTTTCTTCTTAAAGTTTAGCAGTCTAACTGGTTAATTGAATGATTTACCAACTTGTTAGCTATTATGTTGAAGACTATTTAAACACTCTTAATTGATTCTTTATTTTTTTATCTGAAGAAGGTGAAGCATTGTTTTTACCGAAAGCGCTAAGTAAAATTGTTTTATCAAGTTCCTGGCTCCGTTGGTTTTTATTGGTTTCTTATACGCCTTTTGGTTCTAACTCTGTATTCAGGGAAATTGCACAGGAGCCCAATGTAGTAATAGAAGAATACAGTTACATCCAGCATATGTAGAAACTGTGCATTTAGGGAAACAACACAGGAGTGCATGTTGTAACAGAGGAATACTGTAATCTATCAGCTACATCCTGCATATGTAGTAACTTTGCATTTATCTGCATGGTAGCCCAGTGTTGTACCAGTGGAATACTGTAATCCATCAGCTACATCCTGCATATCTACTAACTATGTTTTTAAGGAAACTGCATGGGAGCCCAATGCTGTAATAGAGGAATACTGTAATCTATCAGCTACTTCGTACAAATGTAGTAACTGTGTAGTTATGGAAACTGGGTGGGAGCACAATGCTGTAAAAGAGGAATAGTGTAATGCGTCAGCTAAATTCTGCATATGTAATAACTGCGTATTTAGGGAAACTGCACAGGAGCCCAATGTTGTAACAGAGAATTATTGTAATCCATCAGCTACATCCTGCATATGTAGTAACATTGTATTCAAAGAAACTGCACTGGAGTCCATTGCTGTAACAGAGGAATACTGTAATCCATCAACTAAATCCTGCAAATGTAGTAACTGTGTATTTAGGGAACCTGCATGGGAGCCCAGTGTTGTAACAAAGTATTACTATAATTCATCAGCTATAACCTGTATATGTAGCAACTTTGTATGTTTGGAAACTGCGCAGGAGCCCAATTTATAACAGAGGACTACTGTAATCCATCAGCTACATCCTGCTAGGTAGTAAGTGTGTATTTAGGAAAACTGCACAGGAGCCAAGTAGTGTAATAGAGGAATACTATAATTAATCAGCTACAGCCTGCATATGTAGTAACTGTGTATTTAGGGAAACTGCACAGGATCCTAATGCTGTTATAGAAGAATATTGTAATCCATCCATTACATCCGGCATATGTAGAAATTGTGTTTTTAGAGAAACTGCACGGGAGTCCATGTTGTAAAAGAAAAATACTGTAATCCATGCGATACATCCTGCGTATGTAATAACTGTATTCAGGGAAATTGCACAAGAGCCCAGGGAAGCAACACAGGAGCCCATGTTGTAACAGAGGAATACTGTAATCCATCAGCTACATCCTGAATATGTAGTAACTATGCATTTATCTGCATGGTAGCCCAGTGCTGTACCAGTGGAATACTTTAATACATCAGCTACATCCTGCATATCTACTAATTATGTATTTAAGGAAACTGCATGGGAGCCCAATGTTGTAATAGATGAATACTGAAATCCATCAGCTACATTGTACAAATGTAGTAACTGTGTAGTTAAGGAAACTGGGTGGGAGAACAATGCTGTAAAAGAGGAATACTGTAATCCATCAGCTACATTCTGCATATGTAGTAACTGTTTATTTAGGGAAACTAATCGGGAGCCCAATGTTGTAACATAGGAACACTGTAATCCATCAGCTACATCCTGCATATGTAGTAACATTGTATTGAAAGAAACTGCACTGGAGCTCATTGCTGTAACAAAAGAATACTGTAATCAATCAGCTAAATCCTGCAAATGTAATAACTGTGTATTTAGGGAACCTGCATGGGAGCCCAATGTTGTAACAGAATAATACTGTAATCCTTCAGCTATAACCTGTATATGTAGTAACTGTGTATGTGTGGAAACTGCACAAGAGCCCAATTTGTAAAAGAGGAATACTGTAATCCATCAGCTACATCCTGCATATGTAGTAAGTTTTAATTTAGGAAAACTGCACAGAAGCAAAATACTGTAATTGAGGAATACTATAATTAATCAGTTACAGCCTGCATATGTAGTAACTGTGTGTTTAGAGAAACTGCACTCGATCCCAATGCTGTTATAGAAGAATACTGTAATCCATCTGTTACATCCGGCATATGTAGTAAATGTGTTTTTAGAGAAACTGCAAGGGAGTCCAAGTTGTAACAGAGAAATACTGTAATCCAACAGCTACATCCTGCTTATGTAGTAACTGTGTATTCAGGGAAATTGCATAGGAGTCCAATGCAGTAATAGAAGAATACTGCAATCCATCAGTTACATCCTGCATATGTAGCAACTGTATATTTAGAGAAAAAACACAGGAGCCCATGTTGTAACCAAGGAATACTGTAATTCATCAGCTACATCCTGCATATGTAGTAACTGTGCATTAAGGGAAACTCGATGGGAGCCCAATGTTGTTACAGAGTAATACTGTAATCCATCAGCTATAACCTGTATATGTAGCAACTTTATATTTATGGAAACTGCACGGGAGCCCATGTTGTAACAGAGAAATACTGTAATCCATCAGCTACATCTTGCATATGTAGTAACAGAGTATTTAGGGAAACTGAACAGGAGCCCAATGCTGTAATAGAGGAATACTGTAATTAATCAGTTACAGCCTGCATATCAACTAACTGTGTATTTATGAAAACTGCACAGGACCCCAATGCTGTAATACAAGAAAACTGTAATCCATCAGTTACATCCTGTATATGTAGTAACTGTGTTTTTAGAGAAATGGCATGGGAGCCCATGTTGAAACAGAGGAATACTGTAATCCATCAGCTACATCCTTCATATGTAGTAACTGTTTATTTATAGAAACTGCATGGGAGCCCAGTGCTGTAATAGAGGAATACTGTAATTAATCATTTGCAGCCTTCATATGTAGTAACTGTGTATTAAGGGAAACTGCACAGCACCCCAATGCTGTAATAGAAAAATACAGAAATCCATCCGTTGCATCCTGCATATGTAGTAACTGGGTATTTAGGGAAACTGCATGGGAGCCCAGTGCTATAACCGAGAAATACTGTAATTCATCAGCTACATCCTGCATATGTAGTAACAGTGTATTCAGGAAAACTGCATGGGAGCCTATTACTGTAACAGAGGAATACTGGAATCCATCAGCTACATCCTGCATATGTAGTAACTGTGTATTTAGGGAAACTACATGAGAGCCTGATGTTGTAACAGAGTAATACCGTAATCCATCAGCTATATCCTATATATGTAGTAACTGTGTATTTATGGAAACTGCACTGGAGCCCATGTTGTAACAGAGGAATAGTGTAATCCATCAGCTACATCCTGCATATGTAGTAACTGTGTATTTAGGAAAACTGCACAGGAGCCAAATGCTGTAATATAGGAATACTGTAATTAATCATTTACAGCCTACACATGTAGTAACAGTGTTTTTAAGGAAAATGTGTGGGACCCCATGTTGTAACAGAGAAATACTGTAGTCTAGCAGCTACATCCTGCATATGTAGTAACTGTGTATTTAGGGAAACTGCATGGGAGCCCAGTGCTGTAAGAGAGGAATACTGTAATCCATCACCAACATCCTGCATATGTAGTAACTGTGTATTCAGGGAAATTGCACAATAGTCCAATGCAGTAATAGAAGAATAATTTAATCCATCAGTTACATCCTGCAAATGTACAAACTGTGCATTTAGAGGAAACTGCATGGGAGCCCAGTGCTGTAACAGATCAATACTGTAATCGATCATCTACATCCTGCATATGTAGTAAATGTGTATTCAGGGAAATTGCACAGGAGCCCAATGCAGTAATAGAAGAATACTGTAATCCATCAGTTACATCCTGCATATGTAGTAACTGTGTATTTAGGGAAATTGCATTGGAGACCATGTGTTAACAGAGAAATACTGTAATCCATCAGCTACATCCTGCACATGTAGTAACTGTGTTTTTAGGGAAATTGCATTGGAGACCATGTGTTAACAGAGAAATACTGTAATCTACCAGCTACATCCTGCATATGTAGTAACTGTGTATTTAGGAACACACAGGAGCCAAATGTTGTAATAGAGGAATACTGTAATTAATTAGTTTCAGCCTGCAAATGGCATAACTGTGTATTTAGGGAAAAGCACAGGACCCCAGTGCTGTAATAGAAGAATACTGTAATCCATCTGTTACGTCCTGCACATGTAGTAACTGTGTTTTTAGGTAAACTGCACAGGAGCCTATGTGTTAACAGAGAAATACTGTAATTCATCAGCTTCATCCTGCATATGTAGCAACTGTGTATTTAGGGAAACTGCATGGGACCCCAGTGCTGTAACAGAGGGATACTGTAATCCATCAGCTAAATCCTGCATATGTAGTAACTGAGTATTTAGAGACACTGGAAGGGACCCCATGTTGTAACAGAGGAATACTGTAATCCATAGGCTATAACCTGTATATGTAGTAACTTTGTATATATGGAAACTGCACGGGAGCCCATGTTGTAACAGAGAAATACTGTAATCCATCAGCTACATCCTGCATATGTAGTAATTGAGTATTTAGGGAAACTGAACAGGAGCCCAATGCTGTAATAGAGGAATACTGTGTTTACTCAGTTACAGCCTGCATATATACTAACTGTATATTTATGGAAACTGCACAGGACCCCAATGCTGTAATAAAGGAATACTGTAATTAATCAGTTACAGTCTGCTTATATAGTAACTGTTTATTTAGGGAAACTGCACAGGACCCCAATGCTGTAATAGAAGAATACTGTAATCCATCAGTTACATCCTGCATATGTAAAAACTGTGTTTTTAGACAAACGGCATGGGTGCCCATGGGGTAACAGAGGAATACTGTAATCCATAAGCTACATCCTCCATATGTAGTAACTGTGTATTTATGGAAACTAGTCACAGACCACGGATTCCTTGCCAAGCAGTAGTACAAACGTGCACAGAAGATAAAGTAGTCTTAATGCAATTTTAATAAGGATACAAGCGTTTTCGCCGCAACCACTGTTGCAGCTTCTTCAGAGTAAGTACACAAAATCAAAACAGTTACAAGTATTTAAAAGTTCAATGCAGGAAGTGATGTCGGAAACTAAGCAAATTATTACGCAAGGTTGCCAAGCTAAACCTCGCAAGGAGAGCAAAACGCTCTCACTATAGTCATCAAGTAGTGCAAAACACAGATAACATTATAAAAACTAATTTGTAAAAACTAAAAATGCATAGTATATTTAAACTACTACATCAGGTAACATACTGGTTTGCAAGTTGACGGTAGGTTCACACAGACTCAGAGGGACTTACGACTTCCTAGTGTTCCTACCGTTAACATTAATAATAATGCTAATAATCATGTCCGGGTTGGAAATAATTTACCGGGTTCTGTTTTTCCCGGTGTTTCTGGTCTTCACTCTGGTCCTGTTTCTGACATTGGAGGTTTCCCTAACCTGTCAGAATGGATGACTAATACGGACACTTTCAATTTTACTCAACAAGGATCCTGTATTAACAGGAATGACCAGGACAACTGCAATAACGATGGAATAAGTGATAAGCTGAAAACTTTTGACAATAAACTTCTCAAGCTGAAAAAATTACAGCTTGAGTCAGCTCATTTTAAACAATGCATATGTGACAATTTAATACCAAAAGGGTTAAGAAATAACTTTTCACCTTCTGGACTTATAGTGGATGCTCTTTTTCTTAATGATTTAAAAAATCTGTTCCAACAGCAAGGCATTCAGCTCCTTGAATTGATTATGAAACACTATGCCACACACATTAATTTATTAATTGGTGAAATTGACTCTTTAGATAATGAAATCAAAGGTGATATTGAATTTACCCGATATAGATACGATTATAACCGTATCCTTACTAGCATTGATACATTGTTGGTCAAATTGAAATTGAATAAAACTAAAAAATTGGCCAGACATAGACTTGCCTACCAGAGTAATAATGCATACCCTAGACTAATTCACTCTACGACTATACCTCACCAAACTACTGGCAATTCTGATACTCCTGAAACTGATGACGACTTGGCAGATGTCCCTGGTGTAACAGATGAAGTCCCCTCTGAGGTTATAGATGTAGGTCCGAGACGTAGTAATAGAATTAAAGGCAAGACTAATCATTATGTTGGCCATAACAATTCTAAAGGTAATAAGGGGCATAATAATTTTTTAGGGCAGCGAAACAACCGCACCTACAACAACAGAAAGAGGAATTGGAACAATTAAACCCCAACTTTTCAGGCTCAATGAGAACTGATATGGAGGTCAATGAGTTTTTTGACCATCCTACTAGTGACCAACCTTATCCTATTGTCATTACAAATAAAAAAGATGATTTTAAAATTTACAACTACTCAGAGGCCTCTCTTGACGAAGAACTGGTGGAGCTTTTAGCTTACGGAAATACCTTTGTCCCTAGTAGACATAGTTGTATTTCAAAGGATATTATTGATCTTAAATGCTTTGTCCGTAAGCTTAATTTAAAACTCCTGTTTAATAATGACCTTTCTGAGATGAGTGGGACTTTGAAATTACCTAGTGTTTTCAACCCACCTCTACATCCTGCACTTCACCTTTTTGAGAGTGTATGTGAGGTTGACTTTAGGCATCAATGTTCCAACCTACAATAGTGCATCTCATGTAAGTGATTTTAACACTACTAAAGAGCAACTACTACTATTGGATCACCTTTGTAGATCACCGGTTAGACTCATTAAACCCGACAAGGGCGGTGGTTTGGTTATTTTTGATGATAGCTTGTATAAAGAAAAAATGGCATCTGTGTTGTCATCTTCTGCATACATGATTTCTTCCATTAATGAAATCAACATTGCCCATCATAGGATTAGGGGTTACTTTTGTGATCTCTTTTTGGAGGGTAAAATTGACATTGACACATACAATTATATTGATATTACTCTTCCCAAAATTCCTCTGATGTTTGGCATTCCTAAGGTCCATAAAGACATCAATAATCCACCTATGAGAGCCCTCATTGATGGCAGGTCATCTATGACATACCCTTGCGCTAAACCTATAGATAAGATTTTATCAAAATATTTAAAATTTATCCCTGGTGTATGTAAGGATTCCTGGTCATTCTTAGAGGCTATTAACAACATGCCATTCGAGAATGAATATAACTTCCTGACAATTGATGTGGTGGACCTATATACGTCCATCCCCCATCAGGAAGCTACCGAATGGATTGGCCTCTTTTTACTTTGAAGTGGACCTTGTCACTGAACTTTTGGAAATAGTCCTTACGTCTAATTTTTTTATTTTCGACAAGGACTACTTCCTTCAAAAACAAGGGGTAGCAATGGGCTCCCCTTGTGGAGCCAGCGTTGCCAACTTTTTTATGGGCTTTTGGGAGAAGAAATTTCTGTATTCAGATCTTCATTTGATGTCCTTTGTCAAACACTATACCCGCTTTTTGGATGACATGTTCATCCTGTTTAGAGGGAGTGACCTTGACGCAGCTGATTTTTGTTAACACCTTGAACGTAACAACAGAATTTTTAAAATTCACATACAAATTCTCCGTTTTGGAGATTGACTACCTCGATGTGAAACTTGTGAAGGACGTAAAGTCTAAAACTTTCACCTCTAGAGTTTACAGGAAGCCTACTTACTGCAACTCCCTGCTCCACTATACTAGCCACCACCCGTACCGACAAAAATGGTCAATAGTTAAGGGACAACTAGTTAGAGCAGTGAGAATGTGCAGTACTGTTACAGACTTTCGTGTTGAATGTAGCCTCTTGAAGGAAATGTTCACCAACCGTGGCTATCCTGTACAACTCTTGGATGAACTTATCCTGGAGGTTGATTTCAAAAGGACTAATGGGTTTTACAAACCATTATTGGATCAATCACACAGCTCTCCTCTATGTTCGTACCACTCTGAAATGTCATCTGACTTGAGAGGTGAACTTGACACTTCAGTCAGTCCACCTACCAGAGGTGAGAGATGCGATTTTTCTTTAAGCTTTGTTACAACCTTTAGTTTGAATTCTAGCTTCATCCTATCCATAATAAGGAAAAATTGGCATTTTATAACCAACAATACAACTTTAGTGGAGAAGTTAGGTTGGTCACCATCATTTGTGTTCAAAAGAGGTAGCAACCTTAAAGAATTGTTACAAAGAGATCTAACATTTTACACTTTCAATAAAAGGAAAGGTATGTCCATCTGTGGCTTTTGTAATTGGTGTAACAAAATCAAAGTGGGTGAAACCTTCCTTATTAGGAATAGGAAATACTATATTCACTTTCCTCTTAACTGTGAAAGTAGGTCTATTATTTACGTTGCTCAGTGCGATTGCTGTCCTGCTTTTTATATTGGCAAAACGGACCGTAGAGTCCGTGATCGTGTTTACGAACACATGTACGCCATTAAAAATAAAAAGCAGGAAAATGCACTAGCTAAGCACGTTGTTTCTAATTCAGGACACAGTTTTTCCTTTACTGCCATAGATCAAGTACTTACCAAGATCAGAGGGGGCCCTGTTTCATTACTCCTTGAAAATCGTGAACTGGAATGGCAATTGAAGCTTGATGCTTTTCGCCATCCAGGACTTAATGAAAACTGCAATATCTCCTCTGTTTTGAAATTGAGGAGTTATTTGAGATAGACACTTTGGATACCCTTCCCTGTCCCCCCCTCCCCCCTTCTTTTTTGTATTACCTTACATACCTCTTAGTACAATGTATTAATAGTTGTCTATAAACATCATGTCATTTTATTTTATTTGGCTATTTGCATACTTTTGCCAAATGCTGGTTTTGAACCCAAATTTTATACCAATTTTGCGTCTTTTTATTACAGGTTAGAGTGAGTCCTGCTAGATTCTATTTTTTATACTTAGACTCACTACTTGTTTTTATTTGTAGATTTCTATTTCCTTGAAAACTAAGGCTTGATTCTTGATTTGATTATATGCCTGATGTAGTATTTTAAATATGCTATGCATTTTTAGTTTTTACAAATTAGTTTTTATAATGTTATCTGTGTTTTGCACTACTTGATGACTATAGTGAGAGTGTTTTGCTCTCCTTGCGAGGTTTAGCTTGGCAACCTTGCGTAATAATTTGCTTAGCTTCCGACATCACTTCCTGCATTGAACTTTTAAATACTTGTAACTGTTTTGATTTTGTGTACTTACTCTGAAGAAGCTGCGACAGTGGTTGCGGCGAAAACACTTGTATCCTTATTAAAATTGCATTAAGACTACTTTATCTTCTGTGCATGTTTGTACTACTGCTTGGCAAGGAATCTGTGGTCTGTGACTTGTTTTTTGTTTTTTTTTACGTTTTCTTATCCTATTTATGGAAACTGCTTGGGAGCCCAGTGCTGTAATAGAGGAATACTGTAATTAAGTATTTGCAGCCTGCATATGTAGTAACTGTGTATTTAGGGAAACTGCACAGCACCCCAGTGCTGTAATAGAAAAATACTGTAATCCATCTGTTACATCCTGCATATGTAGTAACTGAGTTTTGAGGGAAAATGCACGGGAGTCAATGTTGTAACAGAGAAATACTGTAATCTATGAGCTACTTCCTGAATATGTAGTAACTGTGTATTTAGGGAAACTGCATGGGAGCCCAGAGCTGTAACATAGGAATACTTTAATCCATCATCTACATCCTGCATATCTAGTAACTGTTTATTTAGGGAAACTGCACAGGAGCCCAGTGCTATAACAGAGGAATACTATAATCCATCAGCGACATCCTGCATATGTAGTAACAGTGTATTCAGGGAAACTGCATGGAAGCCTGTTGCTGTAACAGAGGAACACTGTAATCTATCAGCTACATCCTGCATATGTAGTAACTGTGTATTTAGGAAAACTGCACTTGAGTCAAATGCTGTAATATAGGAATACTGTAATTAATCATTTACAGCCTGCACATGTAGTAACAGTGTTTTTAAGGAACATGTGTGGGACCCCATGTTGTAACAGAGAAATACTGTAATCTAGCAGCTACATCCTGCATATGTAGTAACTGTGTATTTAGGGAAACTGCATGGGAGCCCAGTGCTGTAAGAGAGGAATACTGTAATCCATCACCAACATCCTGCATATGTAGTAACTGTGTATTCGGGGAAATTGCACAATAGTCCAATGCAGTAATAGAAGAATAATTGAATCCATCAGTTACATCCTGCAAATGTACAAACTGTGCATTTAGGGGAAACTGCATGGGAGCCCAGTGCTGTAACAGATCAATACTGTAATCCATCATCTACATCCTGCGCATGTAGTAAATGTGTATTCAGGGAAATTGCACAGGAGCCCAATGCAGTAATAGAAGAATACTGTAATCCATCAGTTACATCCTGCATACATAGTAACTGTGTATTTAGGGAAACTGCATGAGATTCCAATGTTGTAGCAGAGGAATACTGTAATCTATCAGCCATATCCTATATATATATGTAGTAACTGTGTATTTATGGAAACTCCATGGGAGCACATGTTGTAACAGAGGAATACTGTAATCCATCAGCTACATCCTGCACATGTAGTAACTGTGTTTTTAGGGAAATAGCACTGGAGACCATGTGTTAAAAGAGAAATACTGTAATCTACCGCTACATCCTGCATATGTAGTAACTGTGTATTTAGGAACACACAGGAGCCAAACGTTGTAATAGAGGAATACTGTAATTAGTCAGTTTCAACCTGCAAATGGCATAACTGTGTATTTAGGGAAAAAGCACAGGACCCCAGTGCTGTAATAGAAGAATACTGTAATCCATCTGTTATGTCCTGCACATGTAGTAACTGTGTTTTTAGGTAAACTGCACAGGAGCCTATGTGTTAACAGAGAAATACTGTATATCATCAGCTTTATCCTGCATATGTAGCAACTGTGTATTTAGGGAAACTGCATGGGACCCCAGTGCTGTAACAGAGGGATACTGTAATCCATCAGCTACATCCTACATATCAAGTAACTGTGTATTTAGGCAAACTGCACAGGAGCCCAATGCTATAACACAGGAATACTGTAATCCATCAGCTACATCCTGCATATGTAGCAACAATGTATTCAGGGAAACTGCACGGGAGCCAATTGCTGTAACAGAGGAATACTGTAATCCAGCAGTACATCCCACATATGTAGTAACTGTGTATTTAGGGAAACTGCATAAGAGCCCAATGTTGTAACAGCATAATACTGTAATCCATCAGTTATATCCTATATATGTAGTAACCGTGAATTTATGGAAACTGCATGGCAGGCTATGTTGTAAAAGAGGAATACTGTAATCCATCAGCTACATCCTGCATATGTAGTAACTGTGTATTTAGGAAAACTGTACAAGAGCCAAATGCTTTAATATAGGAATACTGTAATTAATCAGTTACAGCCTGCATGTGTAGCAACTGTGTATTTACAGAAACTGCACAGGACCCCAATGCTGTAAAAGAAGAATACTGTAATCCATCCATTACATCCTGCATATGTAGTAACTGTGTTTTTAGGGAAACTGCATTGGAGCCCATGTTGTAACAGAGAAATACTGTAATCCAGCAGCTACATCCTGCATATGTTGTAGCTGTGTATTTAGGGAAACTGCATGGGAGCCCAGTGGTGTAACAGAGCAATACTGTAATCCATTACCTACATCCTGTGTATGTAATAACTGTGTATTCAGGGAAATTGCACAAGAGCCCAATGCAGTAATAGAAGAATAATGTAATCCATTAGTTGCATCCTGCATATGTACAAACTGTGTATTTAGGGAAACTGCATGGGACCCCAGTGCTGTAACTGAGGAACACTGTAATCCATCACCTATATCCTGCTTATGTAGTAACTCTGTATTCAGGGAAATTGCACAGGAGCCCAATGCAGTAATAGAACAATACAGTAATCCATCAGTAACTGTGTATTTAGGGAAACAAAACAGGAGCCCATGTTGTAACATAGGAATACTGTAATCCATCAGCTATGCCCTGCATATGTAGTAACTGTGCATTTATCTGCATGGTAGCCTAGTGCAGTACCAGTGGAATACTGTAATCCATCAGCTACATCCTGCATATGTAGTAACTGTGTATTTAAGGAAACTGCACAGGAGCCCGATGTTGTAACAGGGAATTACTGTAGTCCATTACCTACATCCTGCATATGTAGTAAATGTTTATTTAGGGGAATTAATCGGGAGCCAAATGTTGTAACATAGGAACACTGTAATCCATCAGCTAGATCCTGCATATGTAGTAACATTGTATTCAAAGAAACTGCACTGGAGCCCATTGCTATAACAGAGGAATACTGTAATCCATCAGCTAAATCCTGCAAATGTAGTAACTGTGTGTTTAGGGAACCTGCATGGGAGCACAATGATGCAACAAAGTAATACTATAATCCATCAGCTATAACTTGTATGCATAGTAACTGTGTATGTTTGGAAACAGCACAGGAGCCCAATTTGCCACAGAGGAATACAGTAATCCATCAGCTACATTCTGAATAGGTAGTAAGTGTGTATTTAGGAAAACTGCACAGGAGCCAAATAGTGTAATAGAGGAATAGAATAATTAATCAGTTACATCCTGTATATCCGTTAACATCGAGCATGTGTAGTAACTGTGTTTTTAGAGAAATTGCACGGGAGTCCATGTTGTAACAGAGAAATACTGTAATCCATCAGCTACATCCTGCATATGCAGTAACTGTGTATTCAGGGAAATTGCACAGGAGCCCAATGCAGTAATAGAAGAATACTGTAATCCATTAGCTACATCCTGCATATGTTGTAACTGTGTACTTAGGGAAAATGCACAGGTGTCCAATTTTGTAATAGAGAAATACTGTAATCCATGAGTTACATCCTGCATATGTAGAAACTGTGTATTTATGTATACTGCATGGAATCCCAATGCTGTAACTGAAGAATACTGTAATCCATTAGCAGCATCCTGCATATGTAAAAACTGTGTATTTTGGGCAACTGAACGGGATCCCAGTGTTTCATAGATTCATAGATTAGTACTAAGCTAACTGCCCTTGTGAGCCATTTTAAGCCTAGCCAATTATCCCTTGTGAGACTCAAACCCTGCACCTTGTGTTTGTAAGGCAAACACCTTAACCATTAGACCACCCTCCCAACTGTGTTGTAAAACAGGAATACTGTAATCCAGAAGCTGCATCCTGCATATGTTTTGAGAATGTAGCAAAACTGCACGGTAACACAATGCTGTATAGAGCAATACTGTAATCCATCAACTGTATCCTGCATATGTAGTAACTGTGCATTTAGGTAATCTGCATGAGAGACAATGCTATAACAAAGGAATACTGTAATCCATCAGCATCATCCTGCATATGTAGTAACTGTGTATTTAGGGAAACTGCACAGGAGCCAGATGTTGTAACAGGGGAAAATTGCAGTCCATCAGCTACATTCTGCATATGTATTAACTGTATATTTAGGTAAACAGCACTGGAGCCTAATGTTGTAACATAGGAACACTTAATCCATTAGCTACACCCTGCATTTATAGTAACTGTGCATTTATGGAAACTGTATGACAGCACAATGCTGTAACAGAGGAACACTGTAATCCATCTGCTATATCCTCCATATGTAGTACCTGTATATTTAGGGAAACTGCACAGGAGCCCAATGTTATAATAGAGGAATACTGTAATCCATCAGTTACATCCTGCATATGTACAAACTGTGTATTTAGGGAAACTGCATGGGAGCCCATGTTGTAAAAGAGGAATACTGCAATACATCAGCTACAGCCTGCAGTTGTAGCAAATGTGTATTTAAGGTAACTGCATGGGAGCACAGTGCTGCAACATAGGAATACTGTAATCCATCACCTACATCTTGCATATGCAGTAACTGTGTATTTAGGGCAAGTGCATGGGAGCCCAATGTTTTAACAGAGGAATACTGTAATCCATCAGCTACATCCTAAAGGGTTAGGAGGGTGGCTTATTGGTTAAGGTGTTTAACTTACAAACCCAAGGTGCAGGGTTTGAGTCTCACAAGGGATAATTGGCTAGGCTTAAAATGACTTGCAAGAGCAGTTAGCCTAGTACGAACCTATATGTAGTAATTATTTATTTAGAGAAACTGGACAGGAGCGCAATGCTGTAATAGAGGAATACTGTAATCCATCAGTTACATCCTGCAAATGTAAAAACTGTGTATTTAGGGAAAATGCATAGGAGCCCATGTTGTAATAGATGAATACTGTAATCCATCAGCTACATCCTGAATAAGTAGTAACTGTGTATTTAGGGAAACTGCAGAGGAGAATAGTGCTGTAACTGAGGAATACTGTAAGCCATCAGCTACATCCTGCATATGTAGTAACTGTGTAATTAGGGAAAGTGCATGGGAGCCTGGTTTTGTAACAGAGGAATACAGTAATCCATCAGCTACATCCTGCATATGTAGTAACTCTGTATGTATGGCAACTGCACAGGAGTCCAATGCTGTAACAGAGGAATACTGTAATCAATCAGCTACATCTTGCATAAGTAGCAACAGTGTATTCAGGGAAACGGCACGTGACCCTATTGCTGTAACAGAGGAATACTGTAATCCATCAGCTACATCCTACATATGTAGTAACTGTGTATTTAGGGAAACTGCATGAGAGTCCAATGTTGTAACAGCGTAATAATGTAATCCATCAGCTATATCCTATATATGTAGTAACTGTGTATTTATGGAAACTGGACGGGAGGCTATGTTGTAAAAGAGGAATACTGTAATCCATCAGCTACATCCTGCATATCTACTAACTGTGTATTTAGGAAAACTGCACAAGAGCCAAATATTTTAATAGAGGAATACTGTAATTCATCAGTTAAAGCCTGCATATGTAGTAACTGTGTTTTTAGTAAAACTGCACAGGACCCCATTGCTGTAATAAAAGAATACTGTAATCCATCCATTAAATCCTGCATATGTATTAACTGTGTATTTAGGGAAACTTCATGGGAGCCCAGTGCTGTAACACAGGAATACTGTAATCCATCACCTACATCCCTCGTATGAAATAACTGTGTATGCATGGAAATTGCACATGAGCCCAATGCTGTAATAGAAGAATAATGTAATCCATCAGTTACATCCTGCATATATACAAACTGTGTATTTATGGAAACTGCATGGGAGCCAGTGCTGTAACAGAGGAACACTGTAATCCATCACCTACATCCTGCTTATGTAGTAACTCTGTATTCAGAGAAATTGCACAGGAGCCCAATGCAGTAATAGAACAACACAGTAATCCATCAGTTGCATCCTGCATATGTAGAAACTGTGCATTTAAGGAAACAACACTGGAGCCCATGTTGTAACAGAGGAAGACTGTAATCCATCAGCTACATCCTGCATATGTAGTAACTGTGCATTTATCTGCATGGTAGCCCAGTGCTGTACCAGTGGAATACTGTAATCCATCAGCTACATCCTGCATATCTACTAACTATGTATTTAAGGAAACTGCATGGAAGCCCAATGCTGTAATAGAGGAATACTGAAATCCCTGAGCTACATCGTACAAATGTAGTAACTGTGTAGTTAAGGAAACTGGGTGGGAGCACAATACTGTAAAAGATGAATACTGTAAGCCATCAGCTACGTTCTGCATATGTAGTAACTGTTTATTTAGGGAAACTAATCGGGAGCCTAATGTTGTAACATAGGAACATTGTAATCCATCAGCTACATCCTGCATATGTAGCAACATTGTATTCAAAGAAACTGCACTGTAGCCCATTGCTGTAACAGTGTAATACTGTAATCCATCAGCTATAACCTGTTTACATAGTAACTGTGTATGTTTGGAAACTGCAGAGAAGCCCAATTTGTAACAGAGGAATACTGTAATCCATCAGCTACATCCTGCATATGTAGTAAGTATGTATTTAGGAAAACTGCACGAGCCAATACTGTAATAGAGGAATACTATAATTAATCTGTTATAGCCTGCATATGTAGTAACTGAGTATTTAGGGAAACTGCACAGCATCCCAATGCTGTAATAGAAGAATGATGTAATCCATCCGTTACATCCGGCATATGTAGTAATTGTGTTTTTAGAGAAACTGCAAGAGAGTCCATGTTGTAAAAGAAAAATACTGTAATCCAACAGCTGCATCCTGAGTATGTAGTAACTGTGTATTCAGGGAAATTGCACAGGAGCCCAATGTAGTAATAGAAGCATACTGTAATCCATCAGTTACATGCTGCATATGTAGCAAATGTATATTTAGAGAAAAAGCACAGGAGCCCATGTTGTAACTGAGGAATACTGTAATCTATCAGCTACATCCTGCATATGTAGTAACAGTGTAGTCAGGGAAACTGCACTGGAGCCCATTGCTGTAACAGGGGAATACTGTAATCCATCAGCTAAATCCTGCATATGTAGTAACTGAGTATTTAGAGAAACTGGAAGGGAGCTCATGTTGTATCAGAGGAAAGCTGTAATCTATAGGCTATAACCTGTATATGTAGTAACTTTGTATTTAGGGAAACTGCACGGGAGCCCATGTTGTAACAGAGAAATACTGTAATCCATCAGCTACATCCTGCATATGTAGTAACTGAGTATTTAGGGAAACTGAACAGGAGCCCAATACTGTAATAGAGGAATACTGTAATTAATCAGTTACAGTCTGCTTATATAGTAACTGTTTATTTAGGGAAACTGCACAGGACCCCAATGCTGTAATACAAGAATACTGTAATCCATCAGTTACATCCTGCATATGTAAAAACTGTGTTTTTAGACAAACGGCATGGGAGCCCATGGTGTAACAGAGGAATACTGTAATCCATCAGCTACATCCTCCATATGTAGTAACTGTGTATTTATGGAAACTGCTTGGGAGCACAGTGCTGTAATAGAGGAATACTGTAATTAATTATTTGCAACCTGCATATGTAGTAACTGTGTATTTAGGGAAACTGCACAGCACCCTAAGACAATGTACCTAACACTTTAGTCATAGGTGACTCTATAGTCCGGCACACTGATGTCCCTCTCACCAGGTTGAATAAGGAGAATATTACAGTCAGCTGTCTGTCGGGTGCCAGGATCCACCACATAACGCATGCACTCAAGTCACTCCACAACAAGTACAAATATGACTCTGTCATTGTCCATGTTGGAGTGAATGACTTGAGATGTACCTCCCTGGACTACATGAAAAGAGACATGGAAGAGCTCTCGGATCATGTGGCCCAGGCAGGTATGACCCTAGCCCTGAGTAGCATCCTGCCTTCGCCCAGAATGATACCACAATATAAGGATAAAATGATTGACTTCAACAATTGGCTAAGCTTATGGTGTCATTCAAAGGGGATCCAGTATCTGTCTGCCTGGGATGACATGATTGACAGACCACGATGCTTTGCCAGAGATGGTCTGCATCTGTCGCCCCTGGGATTCAGGTTACTGGCTAAGGCTCTTGCCACCCCTATAGTGCCTTTTTTAGGCAAACTTCAAAGGACAAAACCACCACCGTAACAGGTGCAAGCATGCAAAATCTGAAGGTAATGCTACTCAATGCTAGAAGTCTAAACCTCAAAATGCACTCTCTCGAGGCACTCCTAAAAATGGAGAACATTGATATCTGTGGAGTAACTGAGACCTGGTTCAAGGCTCCAGAGAGCACCCCTGCAATACCAGGCTACAACTCTTACCACACTTTTCGGCCACCAAACCAGGACCAAAACACTAAAGGTGGAGGAGTGTCAATATTCACCAAGGATATTCACACCACCAGGCTAGTTGGCCAACACAATGTGTCTGAAATTCTCCAAGTGCAACTAACACTAGGTAAGACTGCAATCCAAATTGTAGCTTGCTACAGATCCCGCACCATACCCCAAGATTCTCACTACACCTTTCTAAACATACTGGAAAATATTAAGATAGAACCAAACACCCTAATACTGGGTGATTTTAACTACCCTGCCATTAACTGGGAAAACTACTCATGTCCCAACACCTTTGCTTAGCGGTTCCTGGAATTCATAAATTCCAATGCCCTGGATCAACTAATCCATAGTCCACCAGGGCTCCAATATCCTAGACCTGGTCATTACCAACATGGGAAATCAATGCTCCATACCTATGGTCACCCCTCGTTAGTCAGGTCTGACGATAAGCTAATCACCCTTAACATCCACATCCCACCCCACCCCCAGTAAAGAAACCACCATAAAAACTTCTCCAAAGCCAACTTCATGCTACTCAAGTCAGAAGTGACAAACTTCATAACACCCATGCAGACGGGAACTGAAAGTTCAACTGCTGAATCCTACACTAAGGCACTGTCACGAGCACATCCACTCATGCATGAATCGTGCCATCCCAAATAGAACCAAAATGCTCTCATCCAAAAAAAGGAAGCCAATCTGGTGGTCCCCTGCCATAACAAACTTTACAACAAAAGGAAGAAACTTTTGCAGAAAAGAGGAAAATCCCAGGATGCAAAAAACTCCCTTACTGGCCTCAGTAAGAAACTGAGATGCCTCATAAAATCCTCCAAAGCTAGTTACGAAAATAAAATTGCCAAAGATTCCAAAGACAACTACAAAGCATTCTATAACTATGTCAAGAATATAAATGGCAATGCTCAGATCTGCGCTGAGCTAAAACAGAATGGCATTAAATATACTGATCCAAAGGATATTGCCAATATCCTGGCAGATCGATTCAGTGCCAACTTCACCCCCCTCTCACCCCTTAAATGGCCCATCTCAATACCAGAAGATTGCCAAATTCCAGTAATAACGGCCACACAGGTACAAAACCCACTCTCTAAAGCCAAGAATACAGCATCCATGGGACCAGATAACATCCCGGGCTGTGTACTACATGAACTACAATATGAACTGGCACCTCACCTAAGTGTCATGTTTAATCATAGCCTCACCTCGGGTTTCGTGCCCACTGAGTGGCGCAGAGCTACAGTTATCCCAATCCACAAGGGGGGATCCACCTTGGATCCCGGAAACTACTGTCCCATCAGTCTGACAAGCCTTATCTGCAAGGCCATGGAGCGTATTATCATGGAACTTATAAACAAAGACATTGGCAACCTTCAAACACTGGACCCCACCCAGTTTGGGTTTGTGAAGGGCCGATCTTGTCTCCTGAACCTGATTGACTTCTTTGAATCAGTCTCCAGAGCCATGGACAAGGGTAAGGTGGTCCACACAGCCTATCTAGACCTTGCCAAGGCCTTTGACACCATCCCCACTCTGGAATCATAGATAAACTTACTAAGTTGGGCATTAATCCCTATGTCACCCAATGGGTTGCTAAATGGCTTACTGATAGAACCCACACTGTAAAAGTAGCCGACTCCAAATCCAGCTCCAGACAAGTGACAAGTGGAGTACCGCAGGGTTCAGTCCTGGGGCCGCTCTTGTTTGGCATCTACTTCTCTGAAGTACAGGTCAACACTAAGGGACTCTGGCTAACAAAGTTTGCAGATGACTGCAAACTGGGAGCCATTATTGAATCCCCAAATGATGTGGATACTCTACAAAAGGGCCTTACAGAAACAGATGCTTGGTGCCAGAGTCATGGGCTCAAGCTCAATGCCAAGAAATGTATTGTTATCCCCTTTGGGAAAAACATGTATCCATGAATTACCATATAGGTGGCAGTACACTAAATACAGAAAGTGTGATAAGAGACTTAGGGACACAAGTGGATAGTGGTCTCACCTTCGATAACCACATCGCCACAACAGTCAGGAAATCCTTCTATGTGGCACACCTCATCACGAAGGGCTTTTCATCCAGAAAAAAGGAGGTCATTGTCCCACTGTACTCATCCCTCATTAAACCCATTATAGAATACAACGCCCCATTTGGTATGTACCTCTCAAGACATCTGCAACAACTGGAAAGGCCACAGAAATACCACACTAAAAGAATCACAGGCCTAAAGCAGATGCCCTACGCTGACCGCCTTAAAAAACTCCAGCTATACTCTGTTGCATATCATCTACTCAGAGGCGATCTTTGCTTAACATACAAGGCCATGTCAAACCCAGAGCTGTTGGACATGCTACACTTAAAGAAATCCCAATCCCTCAGAGCCACACGCTCCAGGGATCTAAACCTTGTCATCACAATAAACAAAACATGCTGGAGGGTTAGGTTCCTGACCCAGAGACTCCCCAGACTCTGGAATAGATTGCCCATACATGTCAAGCAGAGTGCCTCTTTGGTCCTCTTCAAAAGGAACCTTGACGACTGGATGGGAGAAAGGAAATTCTCCCCGGGGATCATGTCAGTCATCCTGCTAGACAGGGGTCCAGGGAAGTAAATAGTGTGGGAAGAAACAGCCAGGGAATTGTTATGGCTAGGCTTGTATAGGCCCTAGGGCTGATAGCCTAGTACCAACCTATGAACCTATGAACCTATGTATGGGAGTCAATGTTGTAACAGAGAAATACTGTAATCCATCAACTACTTCCTGAATATGTAGTAACTGTGTATTTAGGGAGACTGCATGGCAGCACGGTGCTGTAACAGAGGAATACTGTAACCCATCAGCTACATCCTGCATATCTAGTAACTGTGTATTTAGGGAAACTGCACAGGAGCCCAGTGCTATAACAGAGGAATACTGTAATCTATCAGCATCATCCTGCATATGTAGTAACAGTGTATTCAGGGAAACTGCATGGAAGCCTATTGCTTTAACAGAGGAATACTGTAATACATCAACTACATCCTGCATATGTAGTAACTGTGTATTTAAGGAAACTACATGAGAGCCCAATGTTGTAACAGAGTAATACCGTAATCCATCAGCTATATCCTATATATGTAGTAACTGTGTATTTATGGAAACTGTACCGGAGCCCATGTTTAACAGGGGAGTAGTGTAATCCATCAGCTACATCCTGCATATGTAGTAACTGTGTATTTAGGGAAACTGCATGAAAGCCCAATGTTGTAGCAGAGGAATACTGTAATCCATCATCTATATGCTATATATATGTAGTAACTGTGTATTTAAGGAAACTGCATGGGAGCCCATGTTGTAACAGAGGAATACTGTAATCCATCAGCTACATCCTGCATATGTAGTAACTGTGTATTTAGGAAAACTGCACGGGAGCCAAATGTTGTAATAGAGGAATACTGTAAATAATCAGTTACAGCCTGCAAATGTAGTAACTGTGTATTTAGGGAAAAAGCACAGGACCCCAATGCTGTAATAGAAGAATACTGTAATCCATCTGTTACATCCTGCACATGTAGTAACTGTGTTTTTAGGGAAACTGCACAGGAGTCCATGTGTTAACAGAGAAATACTGTAATCCATCAGCTTCATCCTGCGTACGTAGTAACTGTGTATTTAGGGAAACTGCATGGGAGCACAGTGCTGTAGCAGAGGAATACTGTAATCCATCACCTACATCCTTTGTATGTAGTAACTTTGTATTCAGGGAAATTGCACAAGAGCCCAATGCAGTAATAGAAGAATACTGTATTCCATCAGTTACATACTGCATATGTAGCAACTGTGT
Source organism: Protopterus annectens (assembly GCF_019279795.1). NCBI lineage: Eukaryota > Metazoa > Chordata > Ceratodontiformes > Protopteridae > Protopterus > Protopterus annectens. The sequence continues at coordinate 902,511,394 of NC_056726.1, forward strand.
ATTTAGGGAAACTGCATGGGAGCCCATGTTGTAACAGAAGTATACTGTAATCTATCAGCTACATCCTGCATATGTAGTAAACTGTGCATTTATGGAAACTGCATGTGAGTCCATTGCTGTAACAGAGGAATACTGTAATCCATTATCTACATCTGGCATATGTAGTAACCAGCGGAGGCTGGTGACTTCAAATCAAGAGGGGGCTGCAGGAGACAGCTGAATGGGTGGGGTCAATGGGAAGGGGTGCAGCCAACTAGAAAAGGGAGGAGCTATGCTCAAAACCACAAAAACTAACTTTAATTAAATACGTTGCCTTGGGTGCCAAACCGCCATTATGAGAGTCCAATCAAGACAAAAATAAGTGTAGAAGAATAAAAATATTTCAATGCATTGGCTGCATGACAGCTTACATAATATCTAGATGGAAACAAAAGGTTGTGAGGCATGAAAAAATAAATTACTTTTTAAATACATTACTGAAATGCCAGACAAAATCAAGTATAAGAAAAACAAGCAGCACTCAACTCAAACCACTTCTCCTTGCACTGCAGTTCTAATTATAATTTATATTTTGCTTTATTAAAGTACCAAGTAACATGCTGAAAGTAGAAATCTCTATGATGCTCCCACTTGTAAAAATGTTTCTTATCCAAAAAAGACCTGATGCCTGACAGCTGTCTACTTGTTTCATGGGGAAAACATGATCAAAGTAAAAAATGAAAAGCAAACAAGAAACAAGCTCAAGATACATTGCTTAAATGATTACTGTACAGGTTATGGACCACACATGATTGGCATTCTGTTTAGTTTACGGATAAAGCCTGTAGAGATGACTGGAAGTCTCCAACAAGTGTAATGAGCTTTTTAAAATAATGTAAACCTGTCCTTCAATACCCAAGGCTTATACATTATCTAGTTAAGTATTCTCTGCATGGCAAAAACAGAAAGGCTTTCAATGTTGGCAATTCTTTAACAGTATGCTTATTAAAGCTTACTTGCATCTTACAATCTCAGACAAGCTTACCTTATGGTCATTAAAGCATTGCTACTTAAACACAGAGCAACATGCACTTTCTGAGTAATAAGCATAAATCAACAGTACAAAAATATGACAGAAACCAGACCATTCTGCAAAATCAAGGACAGATGAAAAGTCAATGTAGTACTTGTGTCTACCTTGGATGGGGGGACACTCTGCACATTTACACTGCATAACTACTCCTTGCCTTGCTTGGACACATCCAGAGTCACTACATGGGGGAGTGGGGTGCAAAAAGTATGTCACAATTTGAAATGTCTCTGGCTGACTGTGATGGCCCTGACACATTTGTCTTACCTCTCAACCTCAGAGCAAGAAATCTGGACAAAGCCATACACAGAAGTGAGACAAAAGCCCAAAAATAAGGACAATATTTAAATATTGCTCTTATAAACTTTCTAATAGAATAGTAGGTCTTGCATTAGTATGAATTTTATGAAGGGTATGAAATCTGAAACTCAAATGCCTGCCATTATTTTCTAACTTCAGTCTTTAATGATTTGCCACTAATTTGCCAGAAAACCATAATTTTATGAAAAATGGACCAAAAATGTGATGCAAAAATATAAAATAGCCACACAATACAGCTGGGAACCTGTCAAAGAAGGGATACTTTTTTTTTAATATTAGTACTGTTGACTTGAGCAGCTGACAAAAATAAACAAATCTACATGCATTTCTGAAAAAAAAGTAATCTATAACTCTAATTTATTAATAGCAAACCCTACATGTTTTCTTTCAAAATTGCCATTTTGCGGAGGGATTATTAGAGAGAGAGAGCAACATTTTGAGCCAAAATTGGGGACAGTTGAGAGGTTTGGCTATGCCTAATTCTATAAAGCAATTTATTTGCATGTACCGCTCAACCTGTTAATGTAGGAAATCTGAACAAGGCCAAATATATTGGGGGAACATACAAACAGTACTAAAAAGTGCTCTTGTATAAACCTAGTTAATAGAATAACAGGTCTTGCTTTAGCATGTATTTTTCTGAATTTTATGAAGTCTGAAACTCAATATCTGTCATTATTTAGTGACTTAATTCTTAAATGATTTGCCAGAAAACCATAAATTTTATGAGGAACAAACCAAAAATAAGAAGCAAAAATCAGTTTATTCTGTGAATATCTGAATCATTGAGAGGTATAGTTCATCTGCGGCTGTCTGAGTTTGCCACCCTTCCCCCTCACAAAATCATGGTTGAATGGAGCCTCCCCCTGCAGCCATTCCAGTGTTCCATTACTTGGCTATTTTGCCCCATTTACCATAAACACTGTAATGTGCATACTTGCTTTACTTCTACAATGATTGGATTTCATTTGAAAATTGTATTTTGCATTTTACAGCACAAACACTAAGACATCTGCTAAACAAAGCAATGCAGTCTCACAATGAAAATAGACTTAGCATTAAAACTTCTCTGCCCTTGAAACTCACATTCATTGAAACAGCACTGAAATCCACATTCAAAGAAAATACATTTGGCTAGTATAAAGATTAACTTTGGACTGTTTTCAAATGATAGGTCCCTTGCACACAAAACATACATGTGTTGTATGAATCCAGCTAAAAATGCCAGCACACAGATCAATCAAATTAGCTACTTTCAGGATGGAACCATTAATATCACACCAGCAACAGCTTAAAGAACTGATAGCTTTTTATACAAATCTAATATAGGTGCTTTAGCTGTATTCAGGTGCCTCATCCCACTAACTTGTCTGGTAGAAGTGCCCTGCATACGCTCCAATTTCCTAAACTGTGAATAATTTGGCATACAGAATAAACCTCAGCATTCCAAAAGAGCTCTTATTATGATCCCTACTAGTAAAGCATCATCATAAGATATTATTGGTTAACTTATAACACATTCGCAATAAAACATTTACACAAACATCATATTTTAATTTTTTATCTGCTAATACCCCCAAAATCTCTGAGCAGAAATGAGTTGCCAATAGAATATGGCCAAGCATTATTTTTGGTACCAAGATGCAACACAAAATATTTGTTGGCATTAAACTTCATATTCAGTTTAGAGGTATTAGATAGATTCTGGTGTTTAGGGTGGCCACGGTGGTGCAGCAGTTAGCGTTACCACCTCATAGCAAGAGGTTCTCTGGTTCGATTCTCGGCTGGGGTCGATTCTGTGTGGAGTCTGCATGTCCTCCCTGTGGTCGTGTGGGTTTTCTCCGGGTGCTCCGGTTTCCTCCCACATCCCAAAGACATGCAGTAGGTGGATTGGACACTCCAAATTGGCCCTAGGTGTGAGTGTGTGCATGTGTGTGCCTTCTGTGGAAGGTTGGGTGCTGGGCTGGCAACTCGACACTGTAAAACTCCACTGCCAATCATGAGCAGACAGATGATCTGCTGTGGTGACGCCTAACTAGGAAAAAGCCAGGAGAAGATAGATTCTGGTGTTGCATTGCTTTTCAATTGTATTTAGCCTAGGATAGCTATAATTATTTCAATGTTATCAAATACTAAAATAAGTTCTTGAAAATGGGAAGCCCGCATGATTATGATTTGGTATAGCTACACCTCCTGCATGTTTTGATGTCCAGTCTTGCCTATTTATGTTATAATCTAGTGTGATGTTGTCATTATCCTTGATAGCTGGTATTGTTCAAGTTTTTTTTCATATTAGGTGCAGTCTTTTCTGCAGCTATGAAAGAGAAGAATACTTTGAAAGGGAAGCAGAACAGTTGTGGTATTTAACTCTAGAAGGCAAAATATATCTGCAGGCTTAGGTACTTCAGTTATACTACAAGTCTAAATATGGCAGCACCTACAATCATAACAGAAATCCAGCAGGATGAGGACTACAAGCAACATCTGTGTGTTAAAGCAGAGCATGGCAGTGTTTCTCTCAAGGTCATACAAAAAAACTACAGGCCAATCAAAGACTAATGCATGGTAACCATATGTTCCCTCCCCCACCCCTTCCCTACACATATTCATCTTTGGGGGGAAAGAAATAAAAATATACCTAAAAAAAAGTAATTTGCCAACAGCTACATGCTTGCTAAGGTGTTTACAATCCTAGACATCTTTCTTCTGTATGTTAGCCAAGTCTGTATGCATGCCTCTGTACAGATAAGAGATTGATTATAATTTTTATATACATTTACAGTGCAGAGCAGACACCTACCTCAGTTTAATTCTGTTAAAAAGGTGACTGCCACTGTCCGACTCCATCACAAAGAAAGTTAAGTCTCTCTCTGTCACTCGGTGACTGCTAAGCAAACCACCAGCAGCAAGGCAAGGCAACACCAACACTGCAGGCAAACAAGCCGAAAAAAACAATGTTGTTTGTTTCTTTAACTAGTTTTACTAACCGCACAACTGGTCCGAGCTCCGTAACACAGATAATCAAAGTACTGTACCACAGGCAATTACTACTGATCTGATTTGTTTCTTGCTCTCTTTTTCAAGAAGAGAGTGAGACCCAATCAGTAGCCATCCAGCAGTTCACATCACGTACTTGACTGTGGACGTGGCAGTCCGACCCCCCCATCTACTTTTTTGTGCGGCTAAACTGCCTAGACTTCTGGGCATCACACTTATGCATTCTCATTAATCTAGACTGCTTTGCCAGCAGTCTGGCAAATTTAAAGAGGAAAGTAAACACTAAAAATAAAACCCCGAAACTGAACGAGCATGCACAGTTCAAGTTCCGGGACTTTGCGAGTCGGTCGGACTCCAGTCACTAGAGCAGTGGAGCACAACAATAAACAAAATATTTCAATACACTGTTTTAGTGAATAGAAAATAAATGTTCAGACTCTTTTTTGCTGGGAGGGCTGCAGTCCTGCAGTCCAATGGCATGAGCCGCCCCTGGTAGTAACTCTGTATTTAGGAAAACTGCACAGGAGCCCAATGTTGCAACAGGGGAATACTGTAATCCCTCAGCTACATCCGGCATATGTAGTAACTGTGTATTTGGGGAAACAGCACGAGAGCCCAATGTTGTAACATAGGAGTATGGTTTACCTTTATAAGAGTTTTATGCACTTGGGCGAATCCACTATGTGCAAAAAGAGGTTTCCAAATTGGCAATACCTCAACAAAAATTGTATGAATGAGCAATGAGCGAATACACATTGGCTACCGCTCATTGCAGATTCGACATTGTGGTTGCAGAGTGCAGTATAGCAAGGATCGGGAAATGAACCCTTACCCCACTGTACTGTGATCTCAAAGTTATTATATTAAAGTAAGGGTGTGGGGGGTGCAGTCCCCACATTGGGGGTACAGGGGGGCTTGCTCCACTGCATTACAATGTGTCTTTAACATTGTAGATCAAATATCAGTGTAGCTGCTGTTCGATTTGCTAATTTTTGAACTACGGAGACTTTCACAGTTTAAAATATGCGCTTTTGGTTCACATAAAAGCATGATCGATATTGTCATTTCTGGCAATATGAAGGTAAAACTAGGAATATTTAATCCATTAGCTACATCCTGCATTTGATGTAACTGCATATTTAGGGAATCATTATGGGAGTCCAATGCTATAATAGAGGAATACTGTAATCCATCAGCTACATCCTACATATGTAGCAACTGTGTATTTAGGGAAACTGCTCAGGAGCCCAATGCTGTAACAGAGGAACACTGAAATCCATCAGCTACATCCTCCAAATGCAGTAAATGTGTATTTAGGGAAACTGCATGGGAGCCCAGTCCTGTAACAGAGGAAACTGTAATCCAGCAGCTACATCCTGCATATGTAGAAGTGTATTTAGGGAAACTGCACAGGAGCCCAGTTCTCTATTTGAGGAATAATATCACCCATCAGTTACATCCTGCACATGTAGTTACTGTGTATTTAGGGTAACTACACAGGACCTCAATGTTGTAATAGAAGAATACTGTAGTCTATCAGTTACATCCTGCATATGTACAAACTGTGTATTTAGGGAAAATGCACGGGAGCCCATGTTGTAACAGTGGAATACTGTAATACATCAGCTTCATTCTGCATATATAGTAACTGTGCATTTAGGGTAACTGCATGGGAGTGCAGTGCTGTAACAGAGGAGTAATGTAACCCATCAGCTACAACCTGCATATGTAGTAAATGTGTATTTCTGGAAACTGCACATGAGCCCATTTGGTAAAGAAAGGAATATTGTAATCCATCAGCTCATCCTGCATATGAATTAACTGTTTATTTATGGAAACTGTACAGGACCCCCTATGCACAGTTACTACATATGCAGGATGTAGTAACTGTTCATTGGGGACTTGTACAGTTTCCTTAAATACACAGTTACTACATATGCAGGATGTAGTAACTGTGTACTTACTGTGTAGTAACTGTGTAGTAGTAATGGTGCATTCAGTAACTGTGTGCTGTGTAGTGACTGTATAGCAACTACACATTTACTACACAGTTACTACACAGTTACTGCATCCTGCATATGTAGTGACTGTGTATTCAGGGGAACTGTACAGTTACTGCATAGGCAGTTACTACATGCACCGTTACTATACAGTTACTACACCATTACTACACAGTTACTACACAGTTGCTACACAGGTACTACATACACAGTTATTACTGCATAGTTACTGAACATTTACTACTCAGCTACTACAAAGTTACACAATGCAGTAATAGAAGAATACTGTATCACATCAGTTACTACCTGCATGTATAGAAACTGTGTACTTAGGGAAACTGCACTGGAGTTCCTGTTGCAACAGAGGAATGTTGTAATCCACCAGCTATATGCTGCATATATAATAATTATGTGTTTATGGAAACTGCATGGGAGCCCAGTGTTGTAACAGAGGAATACTGTAATCCATCAGCTACATCCCACATATCTAGTAACTGTGTATTTAAAGAAACTGCACAGGAGCCCAGTGCTATAACAGAGGAATACAGTAATCTATCAGCTACATCCTGCATATGTAGTAACTGTGTATTTAGGGAAACTGCACAGGACTCGATATCTGTAATAGAGGAATACTGTAATTCATCAGTTACATCCTCCATATGAAGAAACTGTGTAATTATGGAAACTGCATGGAAGCCCAATGCTGTAACTGAGGAGTGCTGTAATTCATTTGCAATGTCCCACGTATGTAGAAACTGTGTATTTTGGGGAACTGAATGGGAGCCCAATGTTGTAAAACAGGAATACTGTAATCCAGCAGCTACATCCTGCATATGTTGTAAGTATTTAGCAAAACTGCATGGTAGCCCAATGCTGTAAAAGAGGAACACTGTAATCCAGCAGCTGCATCCCGCATATCTAGTAACTGTGTATTTAAAGAAACTGCACAGGAGCCCAGTGCTATAACAGAGCAATACTGTAATCCAGCAGCTACATCCTGCATATGCTGTGAGTATTTAACAAAACTGCATGGTAGCCCAATGCTGTAAAAGAGAAATACTGTAATCCATCACCTGCATCCTCCATATGTAGTAACTGTGTATTTATGGAAACTGCTTGGGAGCCCAGTGCTTGACAAATACTGTAATTAATCATTTTCAGCCTGCAGATGTAGTAACTGTGTATTTAGGGAAACTGCACAGCACCCCAATGCTGTAATGGAAGAATAATGTAATCCATCCATTACATCATGCATATGTAGTAATTGTGTTTTAAGGGAAAATGTACAGGAGTCAATGTTGTAACAGAGAAATACTGTAATCCATCAAATACTTCCAGAATATGTAGTAACTGTATATTTAGAGAGACTGCATGGGAGCCCAGTGCTTTAACAGAAGAATACTGTAATCCATCAGCTACATCCTGCATATCTAGTAACAATGTATTTAAGGAAACTGCACAGGAGCCCAGTGCTATAACAGAGGAATACTGTAATCCATCAGCTACATCCTGCATATGTAGTAACAGCGTATTCAGGGAAACTGCACGGGAGCCAATTGCTGTAACAGAGGAATACTGTAATCTATCAGCTACACCCTGCATATGTAGTAACTGTCCCTAAATGCACAGTTACTACACCCTGCATATGTAGTAACTGTCATTTAGGGAAACTGCACGCGAGCCCAATGCTGTAACATAGGCACACTGTAATCCAACAGCTACATCCTGCATATGTAGAAATTGTGTATTTAGGGAAACTGCACAGGAGTCCTATGCTGTAACAGAGGAATATTGTAATCCATCAGCTACATTCTGCATAAGTAGAAACTGTGTATTCAGGGAAACAACATGGCAGCCCATTGCTAAAATAGAGGAAAACTGTAATCCATCAGCTACAAACTGCATATGTAGTAACTGTGTATTTAGGGAAACTGTACAGAAACCCACTGCTGTACCAGAGGAATACTGTAATCTGTCATCTACATCCTGCATATGCAGTAACAGTGTAATTAGGGAAACTGCATGGGAGCCCAATGCTATAACTGACGAATATTTTAATCCATCAGTTACTTCCTGCATATGTAGTAACTGTGTATTTAGGAAAACTGCATAGAAGCACAGTGCTGTAATAGAGGAATACTGTAATCCATAAAATCCATCCTGCATATGTAGTAACTGTGTATTTAGCGCAACTTCACTGGAGTCCAATGTTGCTAATCCAACACCTACATTCTGCATATGTTGTAACTGTGTATTTAGGGAAACTGCAAGGGAGTCCAATGCTGTAACAGAGGAATACTGTAATCCCTCAGCTACATCCAGCATATGTAATAATTGTGTATTTAGGGAAACTGCATGGGAGCCGAATGATGTAACAGAGGAATACTGTAATCCATCAGCTACATTCTTCATATGTAGTAACTGAGTATTTAGGGAAACTGCACAAGAGACCAATGCTGTAATAGATGAATACTGTAATCCATCAGTTATATCCTGCATATGTAGTAACTTTGTATTCAGGGACACTGCACTGGAGCCCATGTTGTAACAGAGGAATACTGTAATCCATCAGTTACATCCTGTATATGTAGTAACTGTGTGTTTAAGGAAACTGCACAGGAGTCAAATGATGTAACAGAGGAATACTGTAATCCATTAGCTACATCATGCATACATAGCAACTGTGTATTTAGAGAAACAGCATATGAGCACAATGCTGTAACAAAAGAATACTTCAATCCATCAGCTACATCCTGCATATGTAGTAACTGAGTATTTAGGGATAATGCACGGAATCCTGATGTTGTAACATAGGAATACTATTATCCTTCAGCTACATGCTGCATATGTATTAACTGTGTATTTAGGGAAAAGGCATGGGAGCCCAATGTTGTAACAGAGGAATACTGTAATCCAGTAGCAACATCCTGCATATGTTGTTACTGTGTATTTAGGGAAACTGCATTAGAGCCCAGAGTTGTAACAGAGGAATACTGTAATTCATCAGTTACATCCTCCATATGTAGTAAATGTGTATGTAGGGCAATTGCAGGAGAGCCCAATGTTGTAACAGAGGAATACTGTAATCCATCAGCTACATCCTGCATATGTAGTAACTGTGTATTTAGGAATACTGCACAGAAGTCTGATGTTGTAACATGGGAATACTGTACTCCTTCAGCTACATCCTGCATATGTATTAACTGTGTATTTAGGAAAATGGCATGGGAGCCCAATCTGTAACATAGGAATACTGTAATCCATCAGCTACATTCTGCATATGTAGTACCTGTGTATTCATGGAAACTGCAAAATAGCCCAATGCTGTAATAGAAGAATACTGTAATCCATCAGTTATATCCTGCATATTTAGTAACTGTGTAATCAGGGACACTGCACTGAAGCCCATGTTGTAACAGAGGAATACTGTAATCCATCAGCTACATCCTGCATATGTAGTAAGTGTGTATTTAAGGAAACTGCACAGGATCTCAATGCTGTATCAGAGGAATACTGTAATCCATTAGCTACATCTTGCACATGTGTTAACTCTCTATTTAGAGAAACAGCTTGAGAGCACAATGATGTAACAGAAGAATACTGTAATCTTTCAGCTACATCCTGCTAATGGAGCAACTGTGTTTTTAGGGAAACTGCACGGCAGCCCAATGTTGTAACACAGGAACACTGTAATCCATCAGCTACATTCTGCATATGTAGTAACTGTGTATTTAGGGAAACTGCACAGGAGCCCATTTCTGTAACAGAGGAATACTGTAATCCATCAGACACATCCTTCATATGCAGTAATTGTGTATCTAGGGAAACTGCATGGGAGTCCAGCACTGTAACAGAGGAATAGTGTAATCCATCAGCTGCATCCTGCATATGTAGCAACTCTGTATTAAGGGAAACTGCAGAGGAGCCCAATGCTGTAATTGAGGAATACTGTAATCCATCAGTTACATCCTGCATATGTAAAAACTGTGTATTTATGGAAACTGCATTGGAGCCCAACTTTGTAACAGAGGAATGCTGTCATCCATCAGCAACTTCCTGCATATGTACTAAATCTGTATTTAGGGCAACTGCACGAGAGGCCAATGTTGTAACAGGGGAATACTGCAATCCAGCCACTACATTCTGCACATCTTCTAACATTGCCTTTAGGGAAACTTCACGGGAGCCCAATGCTGTAACAGAGGAATCCTGTAATCTATCAGCTACATCCTACATATGCAGTAACTGTTTATTTAGGGAAACTGCATGGGAGCAGAATGCTGTAACAGAGGAATACTGTAATCCTTCAGTTAAATCCTGCATATGTAATAATTGTGTATTTAGGGAAACTGCATGGGAGCCCAATGATGCAACAGGGGAATACTGTAATCCATCAGCTACATTCTTCATATGTAATAACTGAATATTTAGGGAAATTGCACAAGAGCCCAATGCTGTAATAGAATAATACTGTAATCCATCAGTTATATCCTGCATATGTAGTAACTGTGTATTCAGGGACACTGCACTGGAGCCCATGTTGTAACAGAGGAATACTGTAATCCATCAGTTACATCCTGTATATTTAGTAACTGTGTGTTTAAGGAAACTGCACAGGAGCCAAATGATGTAACAGAGGAATACTGTAATCCATTAGCTACATCCTGCATACGTAGTAACTGTGTATTTAGAGAAACAGGATATGAGCACAATGCTGTAACAAAAGAATATTGCAATCCATCAGCTAAATTCTGCATATGTAATAACTGGGTATTTAGGGATAATGCATGGAAGCCTGATGTTGTAACATGGGAGGACTCTTATCTTTCAGCTACATGCTGCAAATGTATTAACTGTGTATTTAGGGAAACGGCATGGGAGCCCAACGTTATAACAGAGGAATACTGTAATCCAGCAGCAACATCCTGCATATGTTGTAACTGTGTATTTAGGGATACTGCACAAAAGCCTGATGTTGTAACATGTGAATACTGTTATCCTTCAGTTACATCCTGCATATGTATTAACTGGGTATTTAGGAAAATGGCATGGGAGCCTAATGCTGTAACATAGGAATACTGTAATCCATCAGCTACATTCTGCATATGTAGGACCTGTGTATTCGGCGAATACTGCATGACAGCCCATTGCTGTGTCAATGGAATGCTGTAATTCATCAGTTACATCCTGCATATGTAGTAAGTGTGTATGTAGGGCAATTGCATGGGAAGCCAATGTTGTAACAGAGGAATAATGTAATCCAGCAGCTACATCCTGCATATATTCTAACTGTGTATTTAGGGTACCTGCACTTGAGCCAAATGCTTTAACAGAGAAATACTGTAATTCTTCAGCTACATCCTGCATATGTAGTAACTGTGTATTTAGGGAAACTGCACATGAGCCCAATGCTGTAACTGAGGAATACTGTAATACAGCAGTTACATCCTGCATATGTAGTAACTGTATTTAGGTAAACTGCATGGGAGCCCATGTTGTAATAGAGGAATACTGTAATTAATCAGTTACATCCTGCATATGTAGTAACTGTGTATTTAGAGAAACAGCATTGGACCTCAGTGCTGTAACAGATGAATACTGTAATCCATCAGCTACAATCTGTATATGTAGTAACTGTGTATTCAGGTAAACTGAAAGGAACCAAATGGAGTAATAGAAGAATTGTGTAGTCCGTCATTTACATCCTGCATATGTAAAAACTGTGCATTTAGGGAAACTACATGGGAGCCCAGTGCTGTAACAGAGGAATACTTTAATCTATCAGCTACATCCTGCATATGTAGTAATTATGTATTCTGGGAAACTGAACAGTAGCTCAATGCTGTAATAAAGAAAAACTGTAATCCATCAGTTATATCCTACATTTGTAGTAACTGCGTAGTTAGGGAAACTGCATGGGAGCCCAGTGCTGTAACAGAGGAATACTGTAATCCTTCAGCTATATCCTGCATATGTAATAATTGTGTATTTAGGTAAAGTACATGGGAGACCAATCCTGTAACAGAGGAATACTGTAATCAATCAGCTATATCCTGCATATGTAGCAACTGTGTGTTTAGGGAAACCAATGCTGTAATTGCGGAATAGTGTAATCCATCAGTGACATCCTGCATATGTTGTAACTGTGTATTTAGGGAAACTGCATGGGAGCCCAATGCTGTAACAGAGGAATACTGGAGTCCATTAGCTACATACTACATATGTAATAACTGTGTATTTAGGGAATCTGCATGGGGGCAAAATGCTGTAAAAGAGGAACACTGTAATCCATCAGCTACAGCCTGCATATGTAATAACTGTGTTATTTAGGGAAACTGCACAGGAGGCCAATGTTGTATAAGGGGAATACTGTAATCAATAAGCTATATCCTGCATATGTAGCAACTGTGTATTTATGGAAACTAAATAGGAGACCAATGCTGTAACAAAGGAATATTGTAATCCATCAGCTACATCTTCCATATGCAGTAACTATGTATTTAAGGAAACTGCATGGGACCGAGTGTTGTAAAAGTGAAGTACTGTAATCCATCAGCTACATCCTGCATATGTAGTAACTGTGTATTTAGGGAAACTGCACAGGAGCCCAATGCTGTAACTGAGGAATACTGTAATACAGCAGTTACATCCTGCATATGTAGTAACTGTACTTAGGTAAACTGCACGGGAGCCCATGTTGTAATAGAGGAACATTGTAATTAATCAGTTACATCCTGCATATGTAGTAAATGTGTATTTAGAGAAACAGCATTGGACCTCAGTGCTGTAACAGATGAATACTGTAATCCATCAGCTACAATCTGTGTATGTAGTAACTGTGTATTCAGGTAAACTGAAAGGAACCAAATGGAGTAATAGAAGAATTCTGTAGTCCATCATTTACATCCTGCATATGTAAAAACTGTGCATTTAGGGAAACTACATGGGAGCCCAGTGCTGTAACAGAGGAATACTTTAATCCATCAGCTGCATCCCGCATATGTAGTAATTAAGTATTATGGGAAACTGAACAGTAGCTCAATGCTGAAAAAAAATGAAAACTGAAATCCATCAGTTACATCCTGCATATGTAGTAAATGTATATTTAGGGAAACTGCAATGGATCCCAGTGTAGTAAGACAGTAATACTGTAATCCATTAGCTACATCCTGCATAACTGTGAATTTAGGGCAACTGCACAGAAGTGCAATGTTGTAAGAGAGGAATACTGTAATCAAGCAGCTACATCCTGTGTATGTAACTGTGTATTTAGCACGGGAGCCCAATGCTGTAACAGAGGAATACTGTAATCCATTAGCTAAATCCTGCATACGTAATAACTGTGTATTTAGTGAAACTGCATGGAAGCACAATGCTGTAAGAGAGGAATACTGTAATCCATCAGCTACATCCTGCATATGTAGTAATTGTGTATTTAGGTAGACTGCATAGAAGCCTGATGTAGTAACAGGGGAATACTGTAATCTATCATCTACATCCTGCAAATAGAGTAACTGCATATTTAGGGAAACTGCATGGGAGCCCAATGCAGTAACAGATGAATACTCTAATCCATCAGCTACATCCTGCATATGCAGTAACTGTGTATTTAGGGAAACTGCACAGGACCCCAGTCCTGTAATAGAAGAATACTGTAAACCATCAGTTACATTCTGCATATGTAGTAACTGCGTATTTAGGAAAACTGCACTGGAGCCCAATGTTGTAACAGAGTAAGACTGCAATCCATCAGCTACATCCAGCATATGTAGTAACTGTGTATTTAGGGAAAGTGCACAGGACCCCAATCCTGTAATAGAGGAATACTGTAATCCATCAGTTACATTCTGCATATGTAGTATCTGTGCATTTAGGGAAACTGCATGGGAGCCCAAAGCTGTAAATGAAGAAAGTTGTTTGTATTTCGGCTTTTTCCCGGTAAGGGGTCGGCATAGCGGAACTCCAGTCCGCTAATGATTGGCAGTAGATTTTTATGAAACGCCGAGGTGCTAGCTCGACGCCTAACCTTCAGCGATGGCATGCCCATTTATGTACGCATGTCTTTTTGAATGCTACCCAACTGTGGGGAGGACATGCAGACTCCACACAGAAGGCACTCCCAAACCAAGCTGAAAATCGAACGGGAGAACCTTTTGCTGTGAGGTAACAACGGTACCGCCATACCACTGTGGCATTCCAAAGCTGTAATAGAAGAATACTGTGATCCAATCAGTTACATCCTGCATATGTAGTGACTATGTATTAACATACTGCAAGGGAGCACATGTTGCAGCAAAGGAATACAGTAATCCATCAGATGCATCCTGTGTATATAGTAACTGTGCATTTAGGGGAAATGCACAAGAGTGCAATGCAGTAATAGAAGAATAGTGCATTCCAACAATTAAATCCTCCATATTCAGAAACTGTGCATTTAGGAAGACTGCACTGGAGCCCATGTTGTAACAGAGGAATACTGTAATCCAACAGTTACATCCTGCATATGTAGTAGCTGTGTATTTAGGGAAACTGCATGGCAGCTATTTACTGTAACAGAGGAATATTGTAATCCATCAGCTACATTCTGCATATGTAGTAACTGCATATTTAGGGAAACTGCACAGGAGCCCAATGCTGTAATTGAGGAATATTGTAATCCAACACTTACATGCTGCATATGTAGAAACTGTGTATTTAGGGAAACTCCACAGATGCCCAGTGCTGTAATAGAGGAATACTATAATCCATCAGTTACATCCTGCATATGTAGTAACTGTATATTTAGTGAAACTGCATTGGAGCCCAATGTTGTAACAGAGGAATACTGTAATTCATCAGCTACATCCTGCATATGTAATAAATGTGTATGAAAGCAACTGCACAAGATCCCAATGTTGTATAAGGGAAATATTGTAATCCAGCAGATACATCTTGCATATGTTGTAACTGAGTATTTAGGGAAACAGCATGGGAGCCTAATGTTGGATCAGAGGAATACTGGAATCCATCAGCTACATCCTACATAAGTAGTAATTGTGTATTTAAAGGAACTGCATGGGAGCAGAATTCTGTAACAGAAGAATACTGTAATAACAGAAGAATACTGTAATCCTTCAGCTAAATCCTGCATATGTTATAATTGTGTATTTAGGGAAACTGCATGGAGCCCAATGCTTTAACAGAAGAATATTGTAATCCATCTGCTACATCATGTATATGTAGTATCTTTTTGTTTAGGGAAACTGCACAGGGGCCCGATGTATAAGGGGAATGCTGTAATCAATCAGCTATACCCTGCATATGTAATAACTGTGTATTTAGGGAAACTGCATAGGAGCCCAATGCTGTAATTGAGGAATACTGTAATCCATGAGTTACATCCTGCATATGTTGCAACTGTGTATTTAGGGAAACTGCTTGGGAGCCCAATGTTGTAACAGAGGAATACTCTAATCCTTCAGCTAACTCCTACATATGTAATAACTGTGAATTTAGTGAAACTGCATGGGAGCCCAATGCTGTAACAGAGGAATATTGTAATCCAACAGCTATATCCTGCATATGTAGTAACTGTGTATTTAGGGAAACTGCACAGGAGCCCAACTTTGTATAAGGGCAATACTGTAATCAATCAGCTACATCCTCCTTATGTAGTAACTGTGTATTTAGGGAAACTGCATGGGAGCTCAATGCTGTAACAAGTGAATACTGTAATCCATCAGCTACATCCTGCAAATGTAGTAATTGTGTATTTAGGGAAACTACAAAGTAGCCCAATGCTGTAACAGAGGAATATTGTGATCCATCAGCTACATCCTCCATATGTAGTAACTATGTATTTAGGGAAACTGCATGGGAGCCCAGTGGTATAAAAGAGGAGTACTGTAATCCATCAGCTACATCCTGCATATGTAGTAACTGTGTATTTAGGGAAACTGCACAGGAGCCCAATCCTGTAATAGAAGAATACTGTAATCCATCAGCTACATCCTGCATACACAGTAACTATGTATTTAGGGAAACTGCATAGGACCCCAGTGCTGTAACAGAGGAATACTCTAATCCATCAGTTACATCCTGCATATGTAATAACTGTGTATTAAGGGAAACTGCAAAGGAGCTCAATGTAGTAATAGAAGAATACTGTAGTCCATCAATTACATCCTGCATATGTAGAAACTGTGCATTTAGGGAAACTGCATGGGAGCCCATGTTGTAACAGAGAAATACTGTAATCCATCAGCTACATCCTGCACATGTAGTAACTGTGTATTTAGGAAAACTGCATGGGACCCCAGTGCTGTAACAGAGGAATACTTTAGTCCATCAGCTACATCCAGCATATGTAGTAATTATGTATTCTGGGAAACTGCACAGTAGCTCAATGCTGTAATGAAGGAATACTGTAATCCATCAGTTACATCCTGCATATGTAGTAACTGTGTATTTAGGGAAACTGCACAGGAGCCCAATGCTGTAATAGAAGAATACTGTAATCCATCAGTTACATCCTGCATATGTAGTGACTATGTTTTAGAGAAACTTCATGGGAGCCTATGTTGCAGCAGAGGAATTCTGTAATCCATCAGCTGCATCCTGCGTATGTATTAACTGTGTATTTAGAGAAATTACACAGGAGCCCAATGCAGTAACAGAAGAAAACTGCAATCCAACATTTACTTCCTCCATATGTAGAAACGGTGCATTTAGGAAAAATGCACTGAAACCCACGTTGTATCAGAGGAATACTCTAACCTATCAGTTCCATCCTGCATATGTAGTAACTGTGTATTTAAGAGAACTGCACAGGAGCCCAATGCTATAACAGAGGAATATTGTTATCCATTAGCTACATCCTGCATATGTAGTAACTGTGTATTTAGAGGAACAGCATGGGAGCGCAATGCTGTAACAGGGGAATACTGCAGTCCATTAGTTACATCCTACATATGTAATAACTGCGTATTTAGGGAAATTACATGGGAGCCTAGTGCTGTAACAGAGGAATACTGTAATTCATCAGCTACATTCTGCATATGTAGTAAGCGCGTATTTAGGGATACTACACAGAAGCCTGATGTTGTAAAATGGGAATACTGTAATCCTTCAGCTACATCCTGCATATGTAGTACCTGTATATTTTGGGAAACTGAACTGGAGCCCAATGTTGATACATAGGAATACTGTAATTAATCAGCTAATTTCTGCATATGTAGTACAAGTGTATTCATGGAAACTGCATTGCATCCCATTGCTGTAACAGAGGACTAGTGTAATCCATCAGTTACATCCTGCATATGCAGTAACTGTGTATTTAGGGAAACTGCACAGGAACCCAATGGTGTAATTGAGGAATATTGTAATCCATCAGTGACATGCTGCATATGTAGAAACAGTGTATTTAAGGAAACGGCACAGAAGCCCAGTGCTGTAATAGAGGAATACTATAATCCATCAGTTACATCCTTCATATATAGCAAATTTATATTTAGGGTAAGTGTATTGGAGGCCAATGCTGTAACAGAGGAATACTAAAATCCATCAGCTACATTCTGCATATGTAGTACCTGTGTATTCACGGAAACTGCATGGCAGCCCATTGCTGTAACAACGGAATACGGTAATCCATCAGTGACAAACTGCACATGTAGTAACTGTGTATTTAGGTAAACTGCACAGGATCCCAATGCTGTAACAGAGGAATAATGTAATCCATCAGCTACATCCTGCAAATGTAGTGACTGTAACTTCAGCTTGGCAAGCTAAGAACTTGGTTATATTCAACTGGACGTATAAGAGAATTTAAGTACCTTTTTATGCACTTTTACTTTTAAAAAATACAGTATTTAAATTGATTTAAACTGTGTATGAAGGAGTGTTGAAGGAATTTTTAACTGGTTATTCTGCTCTTCAGTAACTTGAACTAAAAGCTAGTGTTGGCTGAATTTTGTTATTTGCTAGTAATTACAGGTGTGGGGGTAGCCACATTCAGTGATTTCCTGTCCTTGCATATTTAAACTGGTGCATGTGAAATAATTCCTGCTTTAAAACTTCAGCTTGGCAAGCTAAGAACTTGGTTATATTCAACTGGACGATAAGAGAATTTAAGTACCTTTTATGCACTTTTACTTTTAAAAATACAGTATTTAAATTGATTTAAACTGTGTATGAAGGAGTGTTGAAGGAATTTTTAACTGGTTATTCTGCTCTTCAGTAACTTGAACTAAAAGCTAGTGTTGGCTGAATTTTGTTATTTGCTAGTAATTACAGGTGTGGGGTAGCCACATTCAGTGATTTCCTGTCCTTGCATATTTAAACTGGTGCATGTGAAATAATTCCTGCTTTAAAACTTCAGCTTGGCAAGCTAAGAACTTGGTTATATTCAACTGGACGTATAAGAGAATTTAAGTACCTTTTTATGCACTTTATTTTTAAAAAATACAGTATTTAAATTGATTTAAACTGTGTATGAAGGAGTGTTGAAGGAATTTTTAACTGGTTATTCTGCTCTTCAGTAACTTGAACTAAAAGCTAGTGTTGGCTGAATTTTGTTATTTGCTAGTAATTACAGGTGTGGGGTAGCCACATTCAATGATTTCCTGTCCTTGCATATTTAAACTGGTGCATGTGAAATAATTCCTGCTTTAAAACTTCAGCTTGGCAAGCTAAGAACTTGGTTATATTCGCTTAGAATTAAGAACTTAAATATTTACTTTAAATTTGTTTTTTAAATTATTTAAAGGTATAAATTTGAGGATTTTTACGGGTTTTTTAGCTTAGAATTGAACTAAGTTATGTTGGCTGTTTTGTTTTGTATATTAAGGGGTAGAATTTAGTGATTTCTTTTGCATTTTAAATGAATCAGTATTCCTTGCTTTAAACTTGGGCAGTAAGAATTGTTAATTATTGGCCCTTAAGAATTGTACTTAATGCTTTTTAATACTTATTTAAATTTTTTTTGGGTGAAATCAGTGTTTAAGTTTTAACTGTTAACTGTGTGTAATTAACTTTATTTGTGAAGTAACTGTAATTAAGTGGGGAAAAAGATTATTTCCTTTTGCATTTTAAATGAAATTTCGTATTAATTGCTTTAAATTTAAAGGGCAGTGAAGAATTTTAATTCACTGGACGTTAAGAATTTAATCTTAGACTTATTTTAAAATTTTATTTAATTATTAATGGGGAGTAGTTTAGGAATTTTTAACTGGTTACTGTCTTAAGTAATTAACTAAAAGTTAGTTTGGCTGTTTTTTGTTATTTCTGAAAAAGGGTGTGGGGAAAATTAGTATTTCCTGCCTTGCATATTTAAACTGTATTAAATAATTTTAAAAT